>NW_015386394.1:1153235-1250745 GCF_001527695.2 Protobothrops mucrosquamatus
GCCAAAAGAACGGAACTCTCTGTGTGTAAGGGTTGTGTACTATGGGGGGAAAGAGTCGTGATCCCACAAGCCCTACGGAAAAAGGTGATTAATACCTTACACGTGGGGCACCCGGGGATCGTGCGTATGAAAGCGCTGGCTCGGAGCTATTTGTGGTGGCCACAGCTGGACAAGGACATACAGGAGTGGGTAGCCACCTCTGAGCCTTGCCAGGAATCCCGCTCAGCCCCACCGAAAGCAACTCCATTGGAGTGGGAGATCCCACGAGCACCGTGGTCCCGTCTCCACGTTGACTTTGCCGGCCCCGTGGAGGGCCGATCTTATTTAATAACGGTGGATGCCTACTCGAAGTGGTTGGAGGTGATCCTCATGCCGTCCACCACAACGAGTGCTACCATCAAGGCCCTGGACAGACTGTTTGCGACCCACGGATTACCAGACGTCCTGGTGTCCGATAACGGGCCGCAACTAACCGCGAAGGACATGGAAGAGTTCCTGGCGAGCTTGGGCATCCGTCACACGCTGATTGCACCCTACAGCCCTCAGAGCAATGGATGGGCGGAACGGATGGTGAGGCTCACCAAGGAAGCGCTCACCAGAATGGGGGCCAGCGCACGGCGAGAAATGCTCGAACAGTTCCTCCTGGCGCAGCACAACACACCCTGCGCCGCCACCGGCCGGAGCCCAGCGGAGATGTTGATGGGTCGCCGACTGAGGTCACCCCTGGATCGCCTCCATCCCAGCTACCAAACGGACATGCCACCGGAATCCAGAAAGGTAACTTGGGGTTTTACGGAGGGAGATTTAGTGTATGCCCTTAATCACGTGGGGGAGCCGAAGTGGGTGAAAGCGACCATCATCTCTATCGCCGGGCCCAGATCCTACGAAGTTCACATGGAGGACAACCGGGTTTGGCAGCGCCACCTTGATCAACTGAGGGGCCGAATCGGGATCACTGGGTTACGCCAAGAAAGCGTGGCCGACAACACGGGCGGGGCCAGAGACAATGGCGGGGACGAATATTGGCCATTGGTTCCACCCGTCAGTCAACCACCTCGAGAAGCGAGACCCATTGCAGCGGCCCAAGGACAACCACGCAGAGAGAAGAGTACCGAGGCAAGAGCTGAACCGAGTCACACAGTTCCCCGCCGATCAACGCGAGGGCATCGGCCTCCCACATATCTGAAGGACTATGTAACCACTATTCATCAAGGACGATAGCAAGAACTTTGAGGGGAGGGGTGTTGTGTTCTTTTGTATTCCCCCCCCTTAATCCCCTATGTGCATCCTGATCACACATTAAGGGTGATTGCCCTTCTCCATCTGCATACAGTTAGTACGGGCAACGACCAACCGATTGATCGTTGCCCCAGAATGGTCGGTTACCTTAACACACTAATGTTCGGTCCCCTTAGGGTATTTTCTCCCGAGGGGACCGGGTCTACGGTCAGGCCTAAATGAAATACGGAACGGTTATTTGGCTCTCGACTGACAGTCTCGACTCGTGTCTTACTGCCTGCGCGATCTAACACAAAGGTCATAAATTTTAAACAATGAGAAGATAAAAAGGCTCTCTAATTAAAGCTGGCAAGGAAAATAAGGGATGAACAATTTTTTTGCTTCAGACTATTTGTTGATTTCAATTCAGTTGCTATATATGCACTGCAGAATCTATAGAAACCCTGGTTAGGCGCTTGGATTCGCACAATATCTCTCAAACTTCTGTTTTAGAAACTGTCACATTTACATAATAATCTCATAAGTGATCGATCTAGTGGTGTCATCTAGAGTTAAATATATTTTAAACAGCCATGCAATTTCCAACCTCTTCTCCCCCAAAAGCACATTAGATGCCAAAAGACATTGGTGTGAGGTTTTGAACTATACTATTGTGAAATCTGATTTTAAACAATGTCTTAAAATTTCCCATGGAAGTGGTCCTTTTTCCAAATAGAGGGATCATTCATTCATTTGTTCATTCATTCGTTTATTTGTTCATTCATTCATTCATCACATTTCTATCCTGACCAATTCACCCAAGTGACTCCTAGTTAGTCCACTCCTTCTGAACAGACAAAAGGATGAAAATAATATTCTGACATAATTCCTCTTCTGCTAGTTTATTCCCAGAATAGTTTTGTTGATGCCAGAAAGGCAGGTGTCAAATACTACCAGATGGAGGATATGATTCATGGAAGAGTTTCTGTTTTTTATTTGTTGGGTTGGAATGTAAATCTGCCTATTGTATCTGATGCTATTCAAAACATCAAATGTAGGAAAAGGCTCGGTATATATTGTGACAATCATAAAAGCTCCACATATGCAAAAGAAGATAAGCAAAATTTAATTTCATCATTTATGTAGAATTCAAAAGATCATTCAAAGGCATTATTCTGAATGAAGGGTGACTACAGAACTGGATAGGCTGACATCCTGGACCAGGGGCTCGTGTGTGTGAGAGTGAGTGAGTGAGTGAGTGAGTGAGTGAGTGGGAGACAGACAGACAGACAGACAGACAGAGACAGAGACAGAGACAGAGACAGAGACAGAGACAGAGACAGAGACAGAGAAGATAACTTTACACACATACATACACATACACATGCACATGCACATACACATACACATGCACATATAATATGAGCAGCAAGGGTTTGCAGATTTTTATCCTCCACATCCTTTTTTTCCTATCCTGTAGCAGGGGAATTAATAAGTGTGGGCAGTGGCTCAGAGGAAATTGTGTTTTTTTTTGAGTCTGGAACTGAGGGAAGTTTTCAAGGGAAGAGATGGGACGGACAATTTTACCAAACCCTTGGAAAAGCTTTAGAGAACAACTTTGGAGAGGAAAAAGGATTGGGAACAATCAGTAGATCCAAGCAAGTCCTGAAGAGTTTCCATGCCCTTAGACAGAACTACACTTTAATGAAACTTATCAGATACATAGAAAAATACAAGTATAACTTCAGATTACTGTCTGAATTACAATTACTGCCACATGTCTTTTGTTGTTAAGTATATTTATTTTGTTTTATCATGAAAGATAAAATACAAACCAGAAAAACAATCAAAACACATACACAAAAAAACCCCCTATGTTCAGCACTAGGAACCAAAAAGGAAAGAAGATTGGTATACAAAAAAAAGGAAAAAAAAGTTTTATTTATCAAATAAATTTATCATTAAACATATGGATTTCTGGACACCGAAAAAAAAAATTCTCCTCCCGTTTTACAGACACACACACACACACACACACACACACAATCGACAGGTTAAGCTAATCAATTCAAATCCCTCTATTAACAATCTGTTATTGAATTTAACACATAGAAAGTCCACAAATGGCTTCCAGTCTCTTATAAATTTTGTCATCTCTGCTAATTTAGTCAATTTTACAATCCATTCTTCAGCATTCAGCATCTCTTTTCCTTTCCACTGCTTGGCAAGTACAATCTTCTCAGCCTTCACCATCTGAAGGAATAGCCCCAAATTGTTTTTCAATTGGCTTATCCATAATACCTAAAAGAAAAGCTTCAGGTTTCATTAATATTTGTACTTTAAGTATTTTCTGCATCATCATCATCATCATTATTATCATTATTATTATGTTTATCTAGTATGTTTTCACATATTTGCAAAATCACCACATATGATAAAATAAAACCTGGATTTTTGTTACATTTCCAGCACATCGTAGAAGTCCCAATATGCCTTTTGTCTGTGAAAAAATCCGCACTCTTGATACAGAGCAAGAAGGCCAGGCAGAAAGGGCTGAAACCTTGCCATTGTATGGAAATCTTACCAAACAGATACCAAGATATTCTAAGATAAAAAAAATAGCTGAATGAATTACTAAGGAAATTATTGGCTGCCTAGATCTTGTGGTGTCATTTTCCCTCATTGATCCAACAAAGTAGCTTTTTCTCTGACATTCAGTTACTGTTTTGCTGTGCTATAATTGAACTACTGTATAATTTTTATTACTTTTTATTACTACTGTATAATTATTACTGCTTTTGTAATAAAGCACAAAAAGGTCACTATCTCATTAAATTACCAGGCTGGGTGCCCACTGAGAAGACATTCTGAGAATTTTAATCTAACAACTGGAAGATATCAGATTCTATATTCATGCAATGAAGGACTAACAAAACAATCTTCCTGTTTGTGAGGAAAAAAATCTATAAAATATGTTGAGAGAAAATGCTTATGAAATAGAGAATGTTGCTACATCTACATGGAAGAAAGGAAGCAGTGGGGTACCACAAGATTTCATCTTAGAACCAGTACACTTTAGTATCTTATAAATAACTTAGATGAGGGAACAGAAGGGGAACTCATCAAATTTGCAGATGATACTAGCTAGCAAGAATACCCAACACCCCAGAAGACAAACTCAGGATCCAAAAAGATCTTGACAGACTTGAACAAGGGATCTATCCTACAAATTGACATTTAATGTGGAGAAAAGCAAGGTTTTACATTTGGGCAGGAAAAACTAAAGGTACAAGTCCAGATTAGGCAAAATCTGGCTCAGAAGCAATAACTGACTCAGAAAAATCTGGCTGAGAAGCAATAACCTTGGATTCCTAATAGATGATCACTTAAATATGAGCCAGTAGTATGCGGCAGCAGCCAAAAAAACTAATACAATCCTTGGTTGCATAAACAGAGGCATAGAATCAAAATCATGTGAAGTATTAGTACCACTTTATAAAATCTTAGTAAGACCACACCTGGAATATGGTGTCCAGATTTGGGCATTACATTACAAAAAATATTAAGAGTTTGGAAAAAGTGCAGAGAAGAGCAATTAAGATGATTTAAGGCTTGGAGACTAAAACATGAAGAACATTTGCAGAATTTGTATGCCTAATCTAGAGAAAAGAAGGTCTAGGGGTAAAGAAGAGGGGGTCAACTTATTTTCCAATGCATCAGAAGGCAGGACAGTAAACAATGGATGGAAACTAATTAAGGAGAGAAGCAACTTGGAATTAAGGAGAAACTTCCTAACAGTGAGGACAAGTAACCAGTGGAACTGCTTGCCTTCAGAAGTTGTGAGTGCTCCATCACTGGGGGCTTTTATGAAGAGACTGGACAGTCACTCGTCTGAAATGGTATAAAGTCTCCTGCTTGAGCAGGGGGTTGGACTATAAGACCTACAAGGTCCTTCCAGCTCTATTCTGAATTGAAAATATGTGTGCCTGCTGACTTAACCACTTTTGGAGGGCACATTAACCTGACCACCTGGCTATACACCAGCTGCCAGCTCACATGTGATTAGAAGATGCAGAACCATTTTGAGAGAAGCAAGAGAAGCATACAAAAGAAGGAAAATTAAACTGCCTTCAGAAGTGTTATGTGAGCTTGCCACAGAGCATCTTCTCAAATGTCCAAGAGATAATAGATGTTCAAAAATACTAATGTTAAATGTTATATTCCAGTGCTTTTAAAATAAGATGGAATCATTTTAAAACCAATAACAGAATCTAGGGGTTTTTAATTTTGAAGAAAAAATAGAATGTAATTGTAGGACAAACAGAAAGTTATAATGTCAAAGCTAGGGTTCGAAAGTTGCATTGTCTTTAGATTCCAGAATTCGCAAGAATTTTAACTGGATCATCCATTTCCAAAGATACTTCCTATTTCTCTTGAAAGGCAGGAAAAAAGAAACCTACTTACTTTAAGCTTTTTTTCAGACCCTTTTTAGGAGAGAGAGAGAGATGCTGAACAAAAATATTTTTTTTGCCATGGAAATCCTAGGAATCTTAGAAAGAAATTGAAGAGGGAGATTGTGAATACTCCCTGAGCTCATAGAGGAAAGACAAAAGAAAGATCACTGAATAAATAAAATAATTACCACAAACTCCATATACAAAAGAAAGCCAGTCTCTTTCTGTGGCCTGTGAACAGATGCTATTTTACCCAATGCAGCAGCCCCTTCTTTTATTTGGTTTTCTCAAGCAATCTTGAGAAACATAAATACTTGATGCCCACTTCAATCTCCTTTTGGATTACTAAATTGTTCCATAAAAACAAACAGAGAAATAAAAGAAAACGTTAAAATATTGTGATGAAATAGAGCTGCCAGGTTCATTAAAATTTGAAGCTGTAGCAATGAGGTTGTAGCAACTCTTTCAGTGCTAACTGTAGTACTATGCTAATGAAAAATATGCTACCAATATTTCTTTGATTGTTGTCTGTGGAGGTTGTAGAATAAATGTTTGGAACAAAGGCCTATGGACATGGAAGTGATCCACATGGAAGGGAACAGCTGCAAGGTTTGTCAACATTCCATTCCTGGAAGGAATAAAAAAAATCTCCAGTTTCAAATTCTGAAAAGCAGAAGTAAGATAATTTAGCCAATCTTTTGATCCAGCTAGGCAAAAGTGCAATCTTTTTTTCCTCCACAGAATCTGTATGGATTCTTGAGGAATACATGCTGAGAAATGAGGAGAGAAGGAGGAAAAGTGTACAAGTGTCATCCATTTGGTTATGAAGTACCTAAAAAAAATACTGGGTTTTGATGCACAGCATGGGTTAATTTTGAGTTTTTGACAACCTGAAGAAGACCTTGAACCTTAACATGAATGTATAACATGTGGATTTCCAGATCTTTATTAACTTCAGGGTCAGGATCTCTCTCCTTATTGTCAATACTGTATTGGCTCTTGACAGTTATATGTAAGCTCAGTTATAATTCTGGAGACAGTCCTAGCTGAAGAGATGAATCCCACACAGATTCAAATTGCCAGGTATAATCTCTTATACTTCCTATCATGAGCTGACAGCACAATTTTATCTTCTTAGATGAATTCAGAACAATTTTGTTTCTTGCTTTTAACAATAGTCATCCAGATCTAAAATCCAGATTTTATCCATATATTGCTCATTATTACTGCATTCTATTCTGTCCCTGTTGTCAATTCTTTTTCTAGATTAAAAAGGCAGATATTATTACATAAGATTTACATAAGATATAATAATATCTGCCTTTTTAACCTAGAAAAAGAATAAAATACAGTCATAATGAGCAATATATGGATAAAGTCATTAGAGAGTGAAACCTTAAGACAGTTTGGGTTAAAAGAATGTCTGAAAGTCATCCAGTTAGCTTCTCTAGTTAAAAGACTACTGTACTGGAGTTTTTCTAGATGGAAATTCTGAGTTTTTATGTAAGGAATTTTATATTTCACATTAAGTATACATATATATTTATCTGAATTGTTTATCTTTGCTCTTTCCTGTCTGCATATTAATATTTCAAATGGTATAGATAATGCTTTTCAGACTTGGCAACTTTAATATGTGTATAAAATTGTTTATCCTTATTGTGATGAGGGACAAAGTCATTTCTTTTCCTGTATTATATCTTTCTTTTTTCTTTCCTTTCTTTTCTATTTTTCTTCCTCTTTTTTCTTTTCTGCATCTTCTGTCTTTCTTTTTATTCTTTTAGTTTATTATTTTTAATTATTGTAATTTAAATGAAATCACTACTAAAAAAACAAATTCTAAGAAACTCACATTTCCATGCAGAGTGCAATATTCCCATAATCTTGTTTATGGATAATGTCATTTTGTATGCATCTATGGAGTCAAAGAGCAGTAAGGGTTACAATTCAGTATTACAAGCAGAACACACTGGCCAGCAATCTCTAAGAATCAAAATTGAAAACTCCAAGGATGGATCATTAAAAGGAAGAGAACAGAACAGATCCACAATCCATAGCTTTAACTATCTGGGAGTAGTATTCCATTCTAGGAGGATCCAGAAGGCCCCAAATGTCCCCGTTAGATGGCATTAAACTTCTTGAGGCTATCAGGAGGTTAATCAAGGAGTCTTCGTGGTGCAGTGGTTACAATGCAGTATTGCAGGCAAACTCTGCCCACAGCCTGGAGTTCGATGCTGATGGGGCTCAAGGTTGACTCAGCCTTTCATCATTTTGAGGCTGGTAAAAAGAGGACCCAGATTGTTGAGGGCAATATGCTTACATTGTAAATAGAGAGAGCTGTAAAGTGCTACGGGTGGGTATATAAGTCTAAGTGCCATTGATAATGTAAACATCAGCTTTAAAACTTCTTGAGGTCAAACCTTTCATTCTGAATTATACATAGTATCTAAGTAGAAACTTATGCAAAGATGAATATGATGGTGATTATACAAATCCAATTCCTGAAGTGTAGCCTTGCTATCCTTTGATGTGCATATATATATATATATATATATATNCAGCCTGAAGATGACGAATGTGACCGTCGAAACGTCGCCAGGACACTTCCAATTTTACATGGGAGAGAACCCGAATGACCAAAGACCTACATATATATATATGTATATATATATACTCTTAGAAGCACGAAGACCTACATATATATATATGTATATATATATACTCTTAGAAGCACGAAGCTGAAGACACCAGCCTGAAGATGACGAATGTGACTTCGTCGAAACGTTGCCAAGGTACTTTTAATTCTACGCGGGAGAAAACCCGAATAACTAAAGACCTACATACAAACACCCGCGAAAACCTCAGAAAACATATATATATATATATGTGTGTGTGTGTGTGTGTGTGTGTGTGTGTGTGTGTGCGCGCATATAAAAATGACATGGAGTTATGTAATTATTTACCAGCCAGATGATTACCTACTGTGTTGGAAATCAATGACTGAATATAAATGTTACATGAGCTATCCATAGTATTTCTTATAACTACTGGGTATGAACCAGCTAAAAGGTTTTTTTCTCTGAAGACTAAATAATATGAAATATTAGAAGACAAGATTCTGTTAATCTCATTCTGATAATTCTACATCATTTAGAAGAACATGGGCTGCCAAATTTACCTGCAGTTAAGCACTTTTGCCAGACTAAGAAAATAATTTTATAGGAAAGGGAAAATTGTGAATTTGGGGAAACTAAAACAACACAGTATGTTCTACTATATTGTTCTTTCTGTAAGAATTTCCATAGTAGTTAGACTTTGCCTCTGCTGTTAAAATACCCAGGCAGAATGGGTTACTTCTGTGTTATTTTCATTCTTTCTCATTACTACATAGTGGCAAAAAGAAACAGAATAGAGCAAAAAAACTCAGAATGTTGGGCAGTTTCTCTATTATAAAAGGCTGAAACATTTGACATTTTAGAGCAATAATAAAACCATCAGTTATACAACAATAAAATCATCTATTATGCACAAGATGAAAAAAAAAAACAAGTTAACCAGAATTTTCCTAATTCTTTCTGTAACAGCAGAAGTATGCAATAAAATTGATTTGGTCCAGAAAAAAGAAAGCATTCCTTCATGCAACACATATTTATTGAATTCAGTGCCAGAAGGTGTGATAATGGTCATTAACAAGATGTCTTTCCAAGGGAATAAACTAAATGGATGCTCATTTTTCTACAGGTACTTTAATTAAGGTGGTTCTACAAAACCAGCGTTTTCAGAACCTGTGTGGCTCTGAACATCACTGGGCAGACAGGAGTAGGATGGAGGGCTGAACTCTTTGAGCTCCAGTTGTAAGCTTCTGAAAAAATCTGTATGTTCATCTGTATGAGACGGAGTGTCAAAAGAACACCTGAAAATTCTGCTCAAATATTTGCTTTAGAAACTGGAAGGTTCATGAGATATACTTTCCATAAATCATTCTCAAGGTGCCACTTTGTGATAATCAGAAATGGACATTCTCAATGACTTATGAAACTTGCATCACTACCCAATTAGGATTTTTCTCTTTGCAAAAGAAGTCCCACCCGGTAACCCTCTTGTTTTTTCTCTGTTAATTATATAAATAGGGCAGCAATTGCACATCAAAAGCCTTGGACTTCTGAAAGAGATCCCAAGGTAAGTTGTTTCCATTATAAACATAATCAGTAAGAGTTCAATATTTTATGCAGCTTAAATAACATGACCTGTGGATAGATGTTGTCTTTTAGAAGGGCAGATAATATCCTTGTGAAATTTTACTCATACTTTTCAGCTTAAAATCAGTACCTCTATTTTTGCTCAGTAGCCATGTCATTTATACTTTATTATTTATAGTAGACCGACACAGTGATTTCTCTAAAAGCCATCTTTTAGGAGTAAAAATTGAGCTACATTTTGTATATGATAATCCTAAAAGCAGTCTGAAATGCATAATCTTCCCATGCCCAAGAAGACAAACTTCCACTCATCTTTTTCTGCTACAGATTTAAAGTTATGTTGGCCCTAGCAGCCACATCTAGTTCACCTTCTGGGCTTCATCTCATTGTAGGCAACTCCTCCACTCTAATTGGCTGCAAGGCTTGTAATGGAAATAATCCCTTCTCTCCAAGCATTGCAGAAGCAATGAACAAATATAAATCTGTCTCCTCCACACTGTACAATTCAATTCAATCAGTTATTCATAGTAAGTTACCAATTTGATCTAATCATTCAGATTATGATTTTATATACAGTTACTTAAGAGTAAGTTGCATTGGTGACTTATTTAATGGGGAATTGTTGTCTTCAAAACAGCTTATGCAGTGTGCATTTGATATTTGAAAGCCTGGCACTTTTTTTCTTATTTCCTATTATTCAAATTGACCCATTTTTTTCTAATTCCATCCATACTTACCTATAGCTAAATATTTTAAAAAAATGTCTGTATAAAAGTTTATTCTTTGTTCTTTAATATGTAAGACAAGTGTTTAAAATACAAGAGCAACTAGCAAGGACAGAGGGAAAGGGAATTGATAAAATGGCCATTTATTGGCAATGTTTCCAAAATGTGATATACTCTTCTGATTTATGTTTCAGATGCACCTACTGTTCTGCACTCTCTTCCTTTCCCTGATCATAGAAGGGCCCCTGGCCAATGAAATCAGCAGTAATCTTAAACTCCAGAAGAGATCAGTGAAGAAAAGTCCCCCTCAGTTGATCCCAGGTATATACAGCGAGCTTCATCCATGGAGAAATTCCTTTTGTCTACAATCTCTTTTATCTTGAGCCAGTGGTTGTAGAAATGGGCTCCTTGTTTGAAGAAGTGTATTGACTTGACTTCACTAAAATCCATTCTACACAGTCAACCAAATGAAATTGCACTGTGGACAGAAGCAAGGCACACTATGGTGCTCAGAGCTTACAACACTCCAATGTATCCTAAATATTGCAACTAATTTTTTAAACTTAACTTGCCCAAAATATTGTATGAGATCAACAAATCATCAGATTCTGGGTTAGCATTATGCTAGTTGAGGAATTCTGGTAGTTGAAAAGCAAAAACATGTTGGATTTCCATACATCAATACAAGGAATAAATAGAGTGTTTGAATAAGGCAGGTCTCATAGCATTTCCTATAAAGAATCTCAAATGCTGAAATCTTCAAGACTGATTGGTAAACTGTTGTATTGTGGCAAGTCTCTATTAAGAGAGAAAGAGAAAGTACAAGATTACGTGAATGTTAAGTGAAGACTCTGACTGCCATCTCCTCATCTAGTGTATAGATTACATATTTTATAAACTAGAGTCCAAATATGGGGCAGCTAGAACAACAAATACAACCCAAAATAGGATACAAGCAATAGGTTTCCCAAATGTATGTATATATAAGGATTATACATAAATTCTAGTCCAGAGCATAACTTTTTTCCATTAAAATGAACAGAAACCTAAAAAAAAAAATCTTCAAAATTGCAATAGATCAATGTTTTCAAAATCTTTGATTTGAAGAATCTTTCCCTCTTACAAAAATTATGGAGGACCCAGAAAGATTTTAAATATCAATTTAAAATGTTTTTATTAAAAAAAACGTACATGTTTTAACAAATAAAAATGATGAGGAGAGTAGCATCGTTTAATATTTTTGCAAATAATTCTTCAATTTTGATTTCATGAACCCTTGAGAAAATCTTGGACATAGTAATTTAGGAATGCATTTATACCTATATATAAATACATGATTTAGTAGATGGATTGGAACAAGGTTAGAATCCTACAGTAATAGACCCAAAGGTGCTGTCTTTCAAAAGGTGATTGGACTTTCTTGTCTTTTGAAAGGAAGACAATCTTTGGGACAACCATGACCTGGACAACTGAGAATCTCCATAGACATACAGTAATAGATGTTACTGACATGGCTGAGAAAGATCTCCAGAAAATATGCTTATATTTCTTCATAAAAATTAATTTTGACATATTTTCTCTTTTCAGATGAAACCTACAGTGCTCAAGACCAGAATGATGACATCCAACATTCTAGTAGAAACGTTAGTGTTTTCTATGACACTACTATGAGTTGGACTTTGTTCCCAGGATCTGTCCCCACCGGAGCTGTGCCTCACTGGAATAGCTATGCTGGCAGATGGGAATATCCTTGCATTGAGCTGCACTGTGCTGCTGGCTATTACAGTCCCAGCCGGGGTCCTTATTGCTATTACCCATATGGAAACAAAGAATATTCCACTTCTGAGTTCTGGATTTTGGTGAATGGACATGACTTTGAATCCCTAAGCTGGAAGGGGGGTTCATGGGGTAAAGTCCCACCCAATTCCATCAACACCTGTGCAGGTATAAAGTTATTTGTTGGTAAAAATAAGTATGGATTAGGGAAGGTAGATAGTAAAAATCAAGCTTTCTTCCTTGGTTGGAATGGTAAAGAGTACTGGTATAAACACTATGATGTCCTGACCATTAATAAAGACTATCGCTCTCAGAGCATCTCCAATGTCAATTATGAGCTAAACCAGGGATCCTACAGTGAGGGAGGCATATCTATAGTCTCTAGCAAAGTTACCAACCATGATTGTAGGACAGTGAAGAAGTCAACCACCTTATCAGGAACTGTGACCTCTGAACATACCTGGGATGTGGGCATTTCCTTTTCTCAGGGCATAGGCTTTACAATGACAGCAGGGATACCTGAAGTCTTTGGAATATCATGGGGCATTTCATCAGAGAAAACGTTCAACTGGACGAAAGGTTACACACAGAGTGAATCGATCACTTACTCTGATACAGTTGAAGTTGAAGTCCCACCCAACCACAACTGTGAACTGGAAATGGGTGGCATGAAAATGAGGGCAAGTATTCCCTTCAATGCCACTGCTACTCGTTATTATCATAGTGGAGCAACCCGAATTGCCCCCATCCAAGGTACCAGTCACAATGCAGTCGTGGCTCAGGTACGAACAGTGATCAAGAGGTGTGAACCTATCCCAGATGCACCTCCATGTAGTACACAAATCCCAGAAGTGATCTTCTAGCCAGGTTAATGATTGTGTTCTCATACATGCTCAGCCTGGTTCCTGAAATAATCTAATTCATGGATTCTCTCACTACACTGAATTTATCAGAAGACTGGGCTTGTTCAACATATTAGCCATTAAAAAAACTTAACTAAAATTAAGCATAGCATTTTATATGAATGCAGCCACTAAGCCTTTATGACTATGGCTGACCTAAATAAGCTATACTGGAGAAAGGTAATACTGGAATTAATAATACCTAGTTCCCTGTGACCATCAAAGTTCCACTATAAAATGTATCTGTTCTCTTTTTGTGTTCAGCTTGCATTTTCTAGTCTTTATCTTCTCCTCTTCCAATGGTTGATCTTTGAGCTCTCTTTCATTTCTAGTGAAATATTGCTATTGTACAAAAGTAACATTAAAAATATACAAAAATGGTTTAAAGATGTGAAGTATGGCTTCTTAATGGCTTGTTTCAACTCTACAGTTGGATTACACAAAAATTGTGGACTGAGCTACACAGAAGTCAATTAGTTTGTGACTCGGTTTTAGGGGATCCTATTCAATGCCTCAGCATGTTGTATAAATCAGGACACCAACTTAAGCTGCAATTATGGTTTACAGTCTTTGAGTATAACTTTGGCCTGAAGTCTTTATTGAGGTGGTGGTGGTTGGGTAGAAAGGGAGTGCTTTCTATGCCATCTTAAATGAGCAGAGTTTAAATCTAATACATAAATACATTTATTTGGTAGATTGATATGGCTACACATTTCAAGTATATGAAAGCAGTAGCCCCATAGCGAGATAGGCAGCAAATAAATTTAACAAATAAATAAATACGACTCTAAGTAGCTAATAGTACTAAAAAATTGAAATTTCAGGTGGGAAATTTCAAATCACATTCACCTTCAATATAGACTTGAGAAAGGCTTCGTTACAGCATTTGGTTAACTTGAGTTTGAAACACTTGTTGGAATTCTCGTCACAAATTATATAATTGCTACTGCAACTGTAATTAATACCCTTAGTTTGATATACTTAACATATTTGTATTCTTTGTTCTTTGAACATATTTTTATCCCCAAAATTCCATTCCTAATATTTTTTAAGAAGGCTATAATTCCCACACACCTCCATGTCACTAAAAGTTAAACTTAAGCTTTTCTGAATACTTGATTAAATATTTTTTAGGATCACTTACAATATTTCATTTTTGTTCCCTGACCACCAGAGGTCAGCACAGATCCATATTTAAAAATTCACAATCTCTTTATGAAAGCTGAATTTCAAGTCTCTGGCCAGGAATCAAAGGGGAAATGAAAACATGGCGCTTTTATGTAACACATGCATTCCCGGACAATTACAGCTGTGCACTGATGTTGATCACATAGATTCACACTGTCCTGCACTACTTGTCTTTTTTCTATTTCCTGAAACTATTTTTTTTAACAGCGTCCAAAAGTAAGCTAACATTCTTCCAAACAATGGATAATGTCAGATTGAACACATTCCAAAGATATGTTTCCTGAAGTTTTTTTCTCTTTTTTGTTGTTATTGATGCTATTTGGATGCTGTTGAATATTTATATTTTCTCTTCAGCCCTAAGACAAAGTTGTGCACAACTTTGCATTTTACTGAATATTTACATTAGCAATCTTTGAGGCACACACCCCTTTAACTCTACATGGGCCCCTGGAATCATAGCTTTATGCACATGTACCTGGGAGTTACTGAATTCAGTCAGTCTTAATACTCAGTAGGCACATAGAAGATTGTGTGGAGCTGCCAGATCGCCCATGTAATTTGTTTGTCGAGAGGTTCAATAACCAATTTTAAAAATCCTTACATACCCAAAGACATCATGGCTAAGCTACGAACACAAAGCTGCTTATCTCTACTGGGAGGCACCCTTCACTCCTATAGATCCAATGAAGGCTTTGGCCACAAGCCACCTGTGCCTTGGGCACATCACGTCTCCCAGCCCACCTGTTGCAAAGGTTGCTGTGGAAGGGAGGGGAGAGGAGAAGAGAGTGCTCTGCCTGCCAGCTTGAGCGTCTGAAGGAAAACAGGCTATACAACTAATAAAACCACAGGACAAAACTAAGCACTTTTTTTTCTCATTGAACAGAGAAACTTCCAAATAACTACAATAACAATCGTTCTGGGCTGTGTTGGTCAAGCCCACTATATCAAGTACAGGTACTCCTCGACTTGCAACAGCTTGTTTAGTGACTGTTCAAAGTTACAATGGCACTGAAAAATGTGACTTGTGACAGTTTTTCATAGTTACGACCTTTGCAGCATCCCTATATATATTTTATATATATATTATATTTTTAAATTTATATACCACCCTATCTCCCTTACGGGACTCAGGGCGGTGAACAGGCAATAATAAAAATCACAGTAAATATTACATAAAAGCCTGCTCTAAAATATAAAACCCCTAACAAAACCCAATCAAAACTACGCCAGGCCGGCCGCATGGAACAGATGAGTTCTCAGGGCTCGGCGGAAAAGGCGCAGGTCCGCAATTGTACGTAGGTCCTGTGATCCTGTGATCAAGATTCAGATGCTTAGCAACTGACCATTGCTGTGTCCCAAGGTCATGTGATCCCCTTCTGCAACCTCCTGACAAGCAAAGTCAATGGAAAAGCCAGATTCACTTAACAACCAGGTTACTAACTTATCAATTGCAATGATTCACTTAACAACTGTGGCAAGAAAGGTCGTAAAATGGGGCAAAACTCATTTAACAAATGTCTCACTTAACAAAAGAAATTTTTGGTTCACCTGTGGTTGTAAGTCGAGGACTACTTGGTACTATTTCTTATCCACAGTAGGAAAGTCTGGTACAGACGTAACAATGCATCAGAGCTGTGTACCAAAATTCTCAACTTTATATCACCATGGAATTCTCCTTCACATTCTCTTCTTTCTTTCTTTTTTTCATCACCTTAGCAACACTCACACAGAAGCAACCAAACTTTCAAGATTCAATCTGAGGCAGGTTAAAAGTTTATGGAAAATCCCACTCCCGGAGGCAATTCCTTGCTTTCAGTCCTATGTATTAAAAAGGCAGAGATCTGTTTCTCAAACCATTGTGCAGAGTGGCACTATTCACTTCGGAGTAATTCCAGCCTGCCAATCCTTGTGTACAGGTGGCATCACAGCAGAGTAGGATGGCACCTCTCTTTCTTTTTAGGTAAATGTATTAGTCCAGCCACTCCCAAATTCTCTATCTCCACTTCACCAGATGAAACAACATGGGCCATGGACATTGTGTTGTTGCACACTGCCCCAAACATATTCCCTGGTCCACATATCATAACTGAAGCTTAGTCACTAACTGAACCCAACCCATCGGCTAACATAAGCTTCCTTTGGAATGATGGCCGGAGACCCTGAGATTCCTTCATACTGCTTCAGCCCTACTGATTATTCTGAACTTGTACAAAAAATAAAAAACTCCAAGCAAGCATCTGCTGATCACCTTCTCCCCATGCAAGCTCTTTTTCCTGCTTGCAGGGACTGGTCTCCTTGGATCTCACCTGAGGCCATTTTCAGACCAGAGACACCATCCATGCCCCCCTCTTCCCACTTAGCAGATCCATCCTCACGCGGGAGAGATGGTGCCTCTCCCAACTAAGCTCTGCAAATTAAACCAGGCAGTGCAGGCTGTTGAGGCATATCTCCCATACCCAAGATCCACCCACCCAGCCTATCTGCCTACCCCTCCCGCATGACTGGTGGGCAGGGCTGCCTCCAGCCAGAATGCTCCTCGCTCCCCTTGATCAGGGCAGATTCAAGCACACAGACCAGGAGCTGCAGCATGTCACAGAGTCCCAGCCAGCCAGAAGTCCCTGCAAAAGGACAAGGCACTCCAGATGCTCCCCCAGAGGAGCCCCCCTGTGCTGAACTGAAAGCCAATTTTGAAAAATGGTGAGTGGGGCATGGAGGATATCAACAGTGAGATATGTGTAGATTTGGGGGGGGGGGGTAGAAAAAAATTCTTCTTGGATCTGGGGAGGTGCTGGTGAAGGAAAACAAGATGATTTGAAGAAAAAGACAGGTGCTACAAGAAAAGTGGTTGGTGGGAAACTGAAGCCAATTATGGGATGCCCTGATTTCCGCGTCCCACCCCTTGTTTTGACCACTTCACCATATTTCTGAGGTGTTCCGCAGTGTTATTCAAGGGTAAACATGACAGGGAGTCATGTAGCAGCACATGGGAGATGGCTTGGATGCCCAGAGCAGAGGTGGGGTGGTGGGGGGAGACAACATGGAATCCAAGCAATTTCTTGAATATAAGGCAGAGATTAGTCTGGGTGCCCAACAGCAGCATTGGACAAACCTAGCAGGAGTCCCAGGGCTAGTTTGTGATAATTGATATCTGGTACCTTCAGAAAATGTCCTATGAAAGTCCTCATTATTTTAAGCCAAGCTACTAAATACATAAACTAGGTCACTGACTATTGGCACTCATAGATCATGACAAACAGGCTTTGCCTCCCAGACAGCCCGGGGACTTTGACCCCAAGTCAGAACTGATATACACCAACTCTTTTCCTGTCTTTTTTTTTTTCCCTTCTGGAACACTGTAATCAGTGACACTAAACTTTATCAAAGGCTCCCCCCTTTTTCAAGCAATTTTTAGCACTGCTCTCTCTTAATACGTGCTTCTTTTAATATCCATTCTCCTGATCTTCCTTTAAGAATTAACCTGAAAAAGCACTTTGAGGAATTCAGCTTCTTTGCTCAGAAACATTGCAAAACTGCATCTCTTTAGAGAAAGTACTAGAATCAAGCCATTAATCAACTTGGGAATTATTGGAGAAGAAAATGCAAGGCCTTCGCTTACCTTTGCTAACAAGATAAATCCATTCATAAACCCACTGTTTAGCTTTCAAAGGAAAAGTTGATGCAAGAACAGCTACTAAACAGTCTGGAAATGCCAGCAGCTGAAGTGAGCAGATGTTAGCCTGATAAACATTCTGAATGGCAAATAACTGGAAGCTCCACCTAAGAACAGAATACATGATTTTTTTAAAAAATAATCATAATTATCCCAGTAGTTGAACTTTTTATTTTCTTTAAAGAGTAGAACTGGCAAAATAACTATTTTTGCCAGCAACCTATCTTTAATCTGAATTCACTGAATTAATGGAAGTGTTAAATAAATATACTGCTTTGTGTTATGTAATAGAGAGCACAGGATATAAATAATAAATTACCGAACTGATCTCAGTATATTCTCTTCTGAATCAGTTTAATGTTCACATCCACTATATATGGTCATTTATTTTATTAGATACTGTAGATGGTGGTGATGTAAGTTTGAAAAATAAATAAATAAACATGTGACCAGTCCTCTTTTATAAATATACAATTATTTACAGCACTATCATTATATATAACAATTTATTAACAGGATTGCATGGGTGTCAAACTCATGATGTCATGTGTCGCGTCGCGATGTATTGCGACTTTTTTTCCATTGCCGGCAATGGGGTGGGCGGGTTTTGGCGTGACGCATCCGGCCTGTGGGCCGGCAATTTGACACCCCTGGATCCGATAAGGTCTCACACCAGGAAGCTTATAGTCAAGACAAGAGAAGTCATAAAAATAAAAGGAGGAAATTTGACTTGCACAGACTGATTTAGACTCCATTCAACTAGCTGCATTTCAAGCAAAAAACAAACAAAACCACAGATGAAAAAAAATAAGCAAATGCAGTCACATGCAATATGCAAGATTTGCCCTTACACTCAAGATAAGCCAGGATGCGTTAAGGACTCTTTCCTTCTTATTTGCTAAGTGACCTGGATAAATTTGTATGGCACATTTCATTCTTAGCACATCTTGCTCTATTTTTTAACTTCAGGAACAATCTCTCCTCTTCATAAATTCCCACTTTCACTGAGCCCCACTTTTCCTTTTGGTGACATCACAATGATTTCATAATCTCCTATTCATTTCCATCTACCAAACTAATCCTAGCGCTCCTAAGAAGAGGATTTTGTGCTGGATCTGCCAGACATAAGGTCTTTATCATTTCCTTTTTATTTTTCCCTTTGATAGACATAAAAATAGAAAGATCTTAATCTGGGAAAGCCAGAACCCAGTGAAAAATAATAGGAACAATGCAAAGGCTCATTTTACATACAAACACAATTAAAACAAAAATTATAAATAAGCATACTTAAAAAAATAAAATCATATTTTGGATTCAACTTGTACATCTCTATATACTCAAACCACTCTTATAACTGAAGCCTGCAATGTATCATCCGAGTTTCTTTCTCCCGCAAAGAAAAAATGCAAGCCATTGTTCTGATGATAATACAAATAGACATTGTTATTCAGCAACTATTATTTATTTAGTGTACTTCCAAGCCACCCTAATCAACCCTGGTGAATATACAACATAGCTAGTACACATATCTAAAACCAGAATATAAAGTTCAAACTGATAAAAATAAAAAAATATTTAAGAGATACCAGGGTTCAAATGACTGTTGCATTATAATAGTTTTAATTTGTCTCCTAAATACAGGGAAAGGGGGAATTATTCTCACTTCTGGGGGTAAAGTAGTGCAAAAAATGGGGGCCACCCCTGAAAAAGCCTATCATCTGATCGTTACCCCATGGAGCTGGTAGACAAGAGTGCTGTGGACAGACCCTCTCTAGGGATTTGAATCAGCAAAGCAGCAAAAACTGTTGCCTCATATAACTCAGTGCAATGCCATGAAGGGCTCTAGAAATGATGATTTGCACATTGTTGGATTATTTGACCAGGGATAAAATGAGAGATGTTATTATTATGGGTGGCTCTTTTGGGATTTGTTGATATTGTAATTAGAAAATATGGCATACTAAATTAGTTTTTTTTCCCTTAGTTATCTAAACTTGATAATATTTGTCTTTTTTATTCAAAGTAAAGAAGTTTAACGAACATTTGTCTATAAAGGAGAAGTTATTTCTCCTTGTTATATTTTAACCTATTGTTTCTATTAGGGTAATGGGATTCATTTGTATATGTGAATTGTGGATTTGTTTATAGTTTACAGTTAAGATGTAGAACAAAATATGTTGCATTTAGAGTGGCTTTTTTTAAGGGAACTGCTAGCATTTGAGTACTGGGGTATGTAAAGAGGAATGGTCTCTTTATGTTACATTAAACTGGGTTTTTTATTTTGTTTACATTAAGATACTGGGAGTATTTTATCCTTCTTAAATGGGATTGTATTATAGCTAAGACCTGAGATGTGGAATGTTGACTTTATATTAATTAAGCTTAATATTTTAGAGTTCTGTCTTGCTGCTAAGCAGATTGGAGATGAGGTTACTTAATTTATTTACCTATTGTTAAAAGATGGGTTTTGGGATGAAATGTTAAGTAAGATGACATGAAGAGATATTGTTTACACTTGTCATAATCAGGGTAGGAAGCTGCTTTGGGGGGGGGTTGCTTTCTTGCACCCTTTTTCATTTTTTTTAGCCAGGTTTTTTTTTGTCATAGAATGTTCCACCTTTTTTGGATGGAACCTTGTAGGGTAGGCAAGGCGGGTTGTATGACGTGTGTGAGTTCCGGCTCCTGTTTTTTGTTTTTTTTTTTACAAAAAAAACACTGGTTTTAGCATCTACTTTTTATTGCTTTTTAAAAACATTTAATAAAATTATGTAAAAAAAAAGTGATGACTAGCACTCCGAGCTGGACCCAAAAATCAGCCAGAAGCCAATTCAGCAATTTCAAGATAGGTATAATTATGCTCCAATGCAGTCATCCCATCAAGAATTGGGCCATCACATTTTGAAACACCTCTAATGGCATCACTGCTCTGTCTCCTTTACTCTAACAATTACTCCTCATCTTACAATATCAGACCTAACATAACACCAATCACAGGTCCTCCTTGGGAGGCCTCCCTCACTGCCATTGAAGCTACAGAGAATGGAAGAAGAGGAGAAGGACTTCCCTGGCTGTTGTGTTTCCTGTTCCACCTTCTTGTTTAAGGCAGTTACATCATGTTACCACAGCCAACACTTGACACACACTAATCAGTACCTACTGTGTTACTCCAATTAAGACCTTGGGACAAAATTGAGCTAACAATAAACATCTTCATCTTTGTTTCTACTTGAGATGAGTCATAAAGAAGTTTATCCTAGGTTCACTACTTTAACTGAACTTCACCCAAGGTTTACTTTGAAGTCAACTCACTTATCTTGTCTCCCGCCAGAGTTTAATGATCATAGCAGCTGCAAAATAGATCTTTGGCAGCCATCCTCTTTTTCTTTGTCCCCCCCCCCCGCTATGTTTAAGGGGCATGGATTTCAATTTTTAAGGTATAAATATGAAAAACATAAAAAGGGCTGAGCTGCTATCCAAAACATCCACTCCCTATGAGACTGGATGATTGGATAAGTAACTTATTCATGGTTCACATCATGTGTGTTGCTGAGCATGTAGTGCAAGCATATTCTACATATCAGCCCCACTAGGTAGGACAGATCAGGAAATGAACTCCACATGAAAACCAAAACTACTTTTACTGAGATTGGCTATATATACAAGAACCTTGCAAATTTGATTGTGCTGTACTAATTGTTCCTTATTATAGTCCACTAAAATCAGGCAGGTGTCTGCATGAGCCATTTCCAAATATTATCTCTAGACTTCATTATCATCATCATTATATAAACTTGTATACTGTCCAGGTCTCATCAATTCCAGGTATTAAAAATGTTTCAGCCTTTTTTACTTAGGTAGTGGTTTCTGTCTATTCATCCTTCCAAATTGTCCTTCCAATTCTCTACCCTCTTCCTTACCTCCAACTTCTAAATTCACACCCTTCAGAGATGCTCAGAGGGAAACATTCTAGCCAGCATCGCAACTCATCTGGAGAGCATCAAGTTTATGAACAAGCTTAAAGAATTTAAGAAGAAGATTGAGGGGAGACCTGATATTACCATGCAAGTACATAAAAACATACTCCCTGGGGAATTCTGGGAGTTAAAATCTACACATCTTAAAAGTTGCCAAAGTCAAGAAACCCTGAACTAGATGATACTTGTGGTCTATGATGACTCAGTTCTATAATGTTTGTGTATTTTTGTTCATTAATATTTACAATTTACATTACATTTATAGCTGTTCCAACAGATCAATTCTTGGACAAGAAAGACTGAGATGTAAATCCCTGTAAATGAATCAAATCAATGAATTAAGTATTGTCTTGCTTGTACAACATTTCTCAACAAGTTACTTGGCTATTCTGATTTGCATTACAGGAATAATGCAGATCAACAGGAACACTCTGAGATCTACCATCTGCTAGGTCTGAAAGAAGCAGAGAAGGGAACATTATTTTTTGCTAATGAAGCTACAGGCAATTTAAATCAGCAGTGGACAATCAATTACATAACTGAGGGAGCTAAGGACACTGGCTAATGAAAGGTCACAACAAGGAATATGAGCTGCAGGGCTCAAAATTAGCCTAGTAGTGGAATATGTTGCTTAGAGAAGTGGTGCACTCTGCTGTATCTGAGCCTGCTCCTAAGGACCTTTTTAAGATCCTCAGAAGCAGAGTAGACTCAACATTCATTTGATTCACAAAAATTCAACAGACACTTTCTTCTCATTGCTTCCTATGTCTGGGTATTTTTTTATGGATGATAATAATAATGATGGTGGTGGTGGTGGTGGTGGTGCTGATACAACATAACCAGAGCATATAGGAAAATCCAAAATATTGATATATCTCCAATAGAAAGGAATACATGTAGCTCAGAACTGAACTGTGGAGTCCTTGGTGCTCTCTGAGCTTGGTATGCTTGCAGATGTGTCATTACCCAACTAGGTAACATCATTAGAGGAATGAATGTAGGGTTTGCTCTCTGTTTATACCGTATATAGTAAATTGCCCTACCAGTTTGTAAACAAGGAGCAAACCCCACTCTTATTCACACTGATGATGTTACCTAGGTGGGTAATGAAACAACTAAGCTCAAATAGCACCAAGGACTCCACACTGATATATACAGTATATTTTAAATGGTTTGCTATACTATCGTGAATAAAAGGTAAGAATCTATTAGATATTTTTTTAATGGTGAATCATAATATGAGTGAAGTTATGTCAGGTCAGGTCTGGAGTAATCGATCACTCATTCTTCTTCCCCAGATGTTGTGGATTTTCCAAAAGACAATCTCTTAGAATGATTTAGATATAGGATAGGTAATTTCTGACCCTGCAGATGTTGAACTCTGACTGCCAGCCTTCACCATTGATGACAGTTCAATCAATCAATTGAAACTTTGGAATCTTAGTTTAGCAATTTCTGCAGGACCATAGGCTTGTGCACTACATATCATCTTGGTAATACATACTGTACTCTGAAAAACATTAATTTTTGAAAAAAATCTGGAAATCATGGAATCTAGAAATCTCTGGACACATAAAATGCATAGTCTGTGTCCAACAAGAAATGAAACTTGGAAAACAATCCTCAGGTTTCTAAACCATTTTACTTATTCTAATTTATGCTTATTGATCTACCGGCCACATTTCATTACATGCTTGAAGAAGCCTGTATGTTTGGTCTTCAAATTATGTATTAACTAGCTTTTTTCTTTGGAAAAAAAGGAAATAATACCTAAAGGGTTCTTTTAGCTCTATAGCTGAGAATGAAAGAATATTTGCACCATCTGCATATAGCAAGGAAAGGCATCACTGGGTAGTAGAAGCTAGGATCAGAAACTTCTTGTGTCATAGGTTGATATGGACATTAAATGAAAGAGGCCTAACATACAATCACAGTTTACCCCTTAGTTTGGAAAAACTGGACATGTTAAATTCTGAGGAATACAATAAACCCTCATGTTTTCGAATGGCTTCTATACAGGGTTTGAGTGTTTTCCCTCTCAAATTGTAGGAAACCCCACAGTGCATCTTTGGACAAGATCCTTGTTTTGCAAAGATTAGCCAAGGGTGCAAAGTAGTCTGGACAACAGCATAAAGGAAAGAGGAACAGGGTGCAGTTTGCAACATCTTCCTGTAGGAAATACAGCGGTTAACGTGGACGTTTGAACATGAATTCAGTTCAGCTTGTTTGCAGCACAGTTCTGATAGGTCAGCTTGTCACAAGGCTTCCAAGGAAGTGATGGGAAGTGACAGGAAGCCAGCAGCTCCTCCTTCTACATGGCCCCTACCCGGCCAGTCCTAATCCATTGCCAGCAGCGTGTTCCTGACCCACATTTGGGCTCTCCTGCTGCGTTGCCCTGGTAACTGGCTCAATTTAAAGCAACAAGCATGCGCTGAAAGCTTGTGAGAACCCTCTGTGGACTGTTTTACGGTTGAACTGATGAAGCTTCCAGTCCGACTAATTTGATATGTTAGCATGGTTACTGTACATTGCACAGAGCATCTGCTTTTAGAAATGGGAATCCCCATTCATTAGGTTTTTCAGAATGAAGAGGAGAAGTATGGGGTGAATATACCTTTGAATCTTTCAGTCCAAATCTTTTCTTTTCCTTCTTTTTCTTCTTCTTGAATTTTGGTGTTTGCCAGTTCAGGCTTTTCCTGTAATGCTTTCAAGACAGGACCCTGTGATTCTGCTGCAAAACTGACTCTGAAGGACTATCATAAAAACTTCAAACCATCCGTTCTCCCTAGGTATATAAAGAGCATAAGGCAATTTTCCCAATCTTGAACTACAACTTTGGGAGCTCAGCATTAGCCACGCTAATGGGAGAAATCTGGAGAAAGCCACCATGTAACAAATAACCACGTTGACAAAGACTTCCCTAGGAGAAACCAGACATTGGATCCAGCTGGCACATGTCATGGCAATCTTCTTCATTTACTGAGACTTGCAAAGGGGAAATTGGAAGGCAGAAAATCATTTCCTGGACTGATAACTTTGCAGAAAGGGAGCAAGGGAAGTGTTGATTTAGTACCAGTTTTATTCGGATGTAAACAGAATGCACAGCCGCCCTGCAATAATTGAGAGAATCAGTTTGGAATAGTGGTTAAGACAGGGGTCCCCAACTCCCGGTCCATGGACCAGTACCGGTCCATGGCATCCCACCAACTGGTCTACACAAACAAGCAAAGCCCCATCCACAAGATGCAGGCAGCACACAAAACCACGCCCCCTCTGGTCCACAGAAAAACCTCTCTCCACAGAACCAGTCTCTGGTGCCCAAAAGGTTGGGGACCTCTGGGTTAAGATACTGGCTGAGAAAGTGCAAGACTATAAGTTCTAGGCCTCCCTTAAGCATGAAAATTGGCTGGGTAATGTGAGCCAGTCTCAACTCAACCTACCTCACAGCATTGTTATAGGGAAAATATGAGGCATGGGTACATGTTCACTACCTTAAATTTTATATCAAAAAAGAAGAGATAAAAACCTATTATTATATATACAACCATGTGAAATCACAGCTGCCACTTCTTTAACTTGTGTCATGTTTCATACATACAGTGTTCTTCCCAAGAACCTAGGATGTTGTAACGTATCAGCGTTGTAAATGTGGATCAAGAGAGTAGCCTTTTGTAACTGAAGATAGAAATGTTGTCAATGCCTAGATTTTCTAAATAAAGTGCCACGTTTTTTGATATGGCACCAATAACCACTGAGACCACCACAGCCAGTGTATACCATAATCTTTCAATTTGATTTTCAGATCTTAATACTTTGTTATCTTCTCCAATTCTTTGTCATTATCATTATTATAGTCCTCAGCAATAACCATTTCTCTGCCAGAGCCTTCTGTATAAAACACATGTCAAGCTGAGCTTGTTTAAATATTTCAATTTGGCTAGCCATACTTCAAAGTTCTTGAGCATTGTTTGCAGGGTTTTATATAAAATAGGTGCAACTTTAAACAAATAGGAAATATGAAAGAGGACTATCCTAAATATTTCCTTGTTACCATATGGTGATCTATAAGATGTCAAGTCATCTTATTAACAGAAAATATTTCAGGCTGCCAATCAGGAATGAGATACACACTAACTCAGGATTCAAAGCTTTTTCAGTGGGCATATCTGGAATTTGGAAATAATGCATGTTTGCTTGTTTATTTATCTGAAATGTTATAGTTTCCTGCTTGAGCAGGGGGTTGGACTAGAAGACATCCAAGGTCCCTTCCAACTGTTATTCTGCTTTATATTATTTATTCATATATTTATTAACTTTCTACAGTGCCCAGCTCCAGTGACTCTGGGGTGGAGGGGTGTTCAGGAAGTAAAAATATATGACAATAAAATAAGAAAGACAAAGGAGCAAAAAGATGGCAAAAACATACACATTGTACTAAGAAGGACCTGGATAAGGAGAAACCAGCTCAGAGTCACTCATGCAAGACAGAATGGCTACTTATTCAGAACCCTTCTAATTCTGGGGCTGTATGCTTGACTCCCCACAGGGTGATATTTCCCCATGGAAACCAGACTTGCAGTTTGAGGGTCTCATGGCTCTTGCAGGAAAAGCAGGTGAAGACATAGCCAGGAAGAACTTTCTCAACTTTGACTGGTGGCCTTAACTTAAAAAGTGAAAAGATGTTCGCTCATACCTTTTTCATCTCTTGTATGGATTACTCTAATTTGCTTTTCCTGAAGTATCTTTGAAGACGACACAGAAACATTCAACTGCCTTAAAATACAGCATCCAGTGTGATTGTAACAAGAATGATCTTGTAGCAGCTTCATTACAAGAACTGCATTAGCTACTATTTTGTTTTCAAATGCAAGTCAAAGCACTATGTAGAAAGTCCTATATGGCTCAGGACCTGTGAGAATTTTTATTTCAGACAAATTCTGCCTATCCAACTTGAGAAACAGAGAATGCCTGTTGAAGGTCTCCAGAAAGAATGCCAGAGAAGGCTCAGAAACAGGCATTATCTGTAGTTCTTCTCCTCTGAATAGCTTCTACAAATCAAGGATGATGTCTTCTTCACAGCCTGTCAATAATTTGTGAAGACCTGCTATTCTGGAAGCTATTGGGATCAACAGTTGACTGACCAGATTACCACCTGAACCTGATATATGGGCTGAGAGAGTAATTGGCCCAAAGTCACTCAATCAACTTTCATACCTAAGGTGGGACTAAAACTCAGAGTCTCTTACTTTCTAGTCTGGAGCCTTAACCACTAGACCAGAGGTAGGCAACCTTGGCTCTTTTATGACTCATGGACTTCAACTCCCAGAATTCCTGAAAATTCTGAGAGTTGAAGTCCACGAGTCATAAAAGAGCCAAGGTTGCCTACCCCTGCACTAGACCAAACTGGCTTTCAGATATGTAGAATGAATGGTAGCATAATATATTGCAATGCCATTCCAGATTATTTCATTTTTATGCATTATATTGTTTGCATATTTATGTATTTATTTATTTGTTTGTTTGTTTCTACATACACTTATACGTCTGCCCAATTCACACAAGGTAACCCTGGATGACATCATTAAAATCTTGAAATAGCCTTTCCTGTGACATGTAGTCTTTTTTAAGATTGAAGCAGCTTTATACAATACATAAATAAAAATAAATTTAATCCTAGGCAAATAGACATCTTTATTAACCCTATTGCCTGGGTTCAAGAGATTCACAAACTAAATTTTTAGTCTTACCATGTTGTGTGAATTAGACCAGAGGCCCCCAACCTTTTGGGCACCAGGGATCGGTTCCGTGGAGAGAGTTTTTTCCGCAGACCGGCGGGTGCATGGTTTTGTGTGCTGCCTGCATCCCACAGATGGGGCTTTTCTTGTTTGTGCGGCCCAGTTGCTGGCATGCTGCGACCCGGTACTGGTCCATGGACCAGGGTTTGGGGACTCCTGAATTAGACTATGTACAGTGCTAGTGGTGGGAAACAGTTAGGTTATAAATTGGAAATATGTGTTGGATGAGTAATCCCATTCTCAGAACCTGGATGTCTTCCTGGTATTTATTATCCCAACTAATATAGAGGTTCTGAGTAATAGTTTTGGAGTATAAAACAATATTCAAGCTGAATAGATCATCTTGTATAAGGTGCTAAATCAGAATGAGATCTTGGGTTTGGTATTACAGTATGTCATGCAAGTCCAACCATAGTGTTTTATTAAGTGTTGTTTATGCCTGAATCCAGCCAAAAGTGATTTATTCAACAAACTAAGATTGACAACACACAAGCCCAGCCCAGCCCATGTGAACTTCATTGGCTTCTGTCTGCTTCTCCTTCAGCCATTTGCCCATTCACACCATAAATTACCTACTTTGTTATGATGGTCATGTGGGAAAAGGCAGCCCAATACCTGCAGGACATTGGGAGCAAGACATCTGAATTATGACCACATTGTTTAAAAATGGCGGTGAATGGAATAACATTCTAGATTCCAACTGCAACTCTGAGGCTTTTTTATTTGAGATGCATCCAACCATTGCTAAGTTAGAAAAATGGCAGGCATGAGGAATGAGAAGCCCAGGGAGAGGCAGAGAAAATAGCAGGGCTCAGATGGACTGGAATCAAGCCTGAGGCACTGTTGTAGAGCCAGAAAGTAAGAATGTAGTCAGTCCCAAAAGCAACACAAGAGTTTTGCTGCACAATACAGTATGTGGCTCAGTGCTTCCATCACCACAAATAACCTCGTGTCCAGACAGAAGATGGCTATTTGTTATGGCCTACCTACCTTCCTTTTTTTTTGTTTTCAGAATATAAAACTCTACTCCAATAATTTAAACCAGGCTAAGAAGCTGATACTGGGCAAACATTTTGAAAACAGAAGTTTGCAATACTATGAGACTCAAAGCCCAAAACATTTAAAAAGCAAAAAATTGCCTAATCCTCTTTCAAGTTATTTTTTTTTCTTTCCTTTTCTTTCCCCCGATTTTTTTTCCTATCTAGGTAATACAGAATTTATTTTTCAACATTTCATCTATTATATAATAGGTCTTTTCCTCAAAATTAATCTTTTTATATAATATATAGTTTATACATAATATCACGTATGGATAATTTAAAAACTTTTATCTTCAATCATACGTTTTCAAAAAAAAATTAAAAATTCACTTAAAAAAAATTAGGTGGCCTGCCCCTAAATGTGGGTCTGAATTTTCTCAGTGTCCACTGAATAATACTGGCTTACTATTGGAAAGTAAAGTCAAAGTGGAAGAGAACCTAAGTACATAAGGACACAGCTGGCTGGAACCCTGAAGTGGAATGTTCAACTCTCACAATTTCTTGTTGCAACTCCCACTTGTATTCTTCCCACATCCTCAAAAATTAAAACAGTTCTGGAAAAAAAGTAAGCTCAAATGGTGCTTAGGAAAAAAAAAACAGGTCAGAGGGATCAAGTTCAAAAGTAGGTAAATAAAATTGTGCCCTGATGAATTGAGACTGTGTAAAACTAAGAAAACATGGTTATTTGAAGTAGATGAAAGAAAGTGAAATCACTTCAACTAATCCTGTTAATCATCTACCTCTAAAATATTCAAGTTGTATAAGGGCAGGGAATGAATTCTGCAGTCTTTTGCTTCTGCTCTTTTACACACAAAAACCAGTAGTTGAAGTTTTTCCTGGCATGGAGACATTATCTATGTTCATATTTAACCATAGCTTACTCCATTTACTGAAATTTCTGATCCATGAAGCAACCAGCAAACACACTTGGTCTGAGTTCTCACAGCTGATAGACTAACATGATGTTCACTGTTCTATATTAACTAAATAGTCCTTGACTTGAGACTGATTGCTTGGTGACCATTTGAAGTCATAATGGACCCACCAAAAGCTATTTATGACCTGATAGCCGCAAGTGCACACACGTGCATGCGCGCGCACAGGGTCCCAGGATTGCATTTGGGGCACTTGATAATTCAGTCACCTTCATGGCTGTTTGCAATGTCCCATGATCACACAACTGAATATTTTGGGTTTTTTGCTGATTTTTGGCATGTACTTCCAGTTTCCAGTATAAAACACCCATTGGGTAAAACTGATTCACTTAACGTCCATAAAATTTGCTTAATGACTGCAGCATTCATTTAGCAGCAAACAATATCATATAATAGGGTCCGGGTACATGGTGACCCACATAATGACCACAGAAACTTCGAATCATAATTCCAGGCTCAATTACAATTGTTATGTTGAGGACTATCTGTAAGATCATCCAATCAATAGGCACCTTTGCTCTTTACAGCAATGGATAGGAAAAGATAGGATCCTCCAGGACAGCCTTCATATCCTAGACATCTTCTAGATCAGTGTTTTTAAACTTGGCAACTTTTAAGATGGACGTCAATTCCCAGAATGTGATTTAAATAATGAAAATTGGCATTTGACTTGGCCTCATCCTTTTTATATTAAAAAAAATATGTCTCTTTGTATCTCCAGCTTGCTGCCAAAGTACAACCTACAACAAATACGAAAATTATGTTCCCTAATGTAGAGCCACATACGATCTGAGTTCTGGTATTGCGCAATCAGTTTCAGTCCCGTTTCACAGAAGAAATCCCCAAGGGTTCTAAAGGCTTTTCACTTCTTCTAAATGGACTGGACCTCTGAACCAGTCCAAAAGCTTCAAGTTGTAAATAAAATGATATACATTCCTCTCTCCTGCAATGGACATAATTACCAACCTAAAAACCAAAATATAACCCATCCTCTCCTGTTGTTTCAGTTCAAATGTGATTCTTCCCACTACAGGACACAACTACTCACCCATATGGGTTATTGATGAATGTGAAAAACGATGAAACAGTGGACTGGTGCATTTATTTTTTAAAAAACCAAAATCAAAGATTTAGCAGAAAAATAAGTACTTCAGGAAAGGAAGAAAAATATTTTTTTTTAAAAATGTTAAGTTTCAAATTGAAGACATTCTATATATAAATCAAGAACTATAATCCTTATGTCACTGAGCAAGACCTGCAACAGGAGCAGAACAGATCTTGGGAAAATGCAATAAAAATTTCATTATTTTAAAGTGGGCACTTGTGCTTGCCTTGGGGTAAGGCAGGAGTAGGCAATCTTGGCTCTTTTATGACTCGTGGACTTCAACTCCCAGAAATCCTGAGCCAGCTGGCTCAGGAATTCTGGGAGTTGAAGTCCACAAGTCATAAAAGAGCCAAGGTTGCCTACCCCTGGGGTAAGGGAAGCTACCAAGTCACTACCCTCACTGTGCGTGTGGCAGGAGAATTGCAGGGAGAGCTTCAAGATCTCCAGGTTTCTGAGCTGTTGTTCAACTGTAAGAGAAACTAGCAATATTGTTATCATTTCTTCACCACTTCTTTACCTTTGCAGTGTTAAAGAAAAGGGAAAAGAGGCATGCAAGGAGCTGCTGGAGACATATCATTCCTGCTTGCGGGCACTGGGCATAGATCACCCGGATTTAAAAAACAGTCCCTAGGTGAGTGTCCCTATATTGCTTAGACTGCAGGGGTAAAAGGATTGGTGCAGGGGTAGTCAACCTTGGTTCTTTTATGACTCGTGGACTTCAACTCCCAGAATTCCTGAGCCAGCATGGCTGGCTCAGGAATTCTGGGAGTTGAAGTCCACGAGTCATAAAAGAGCCAAGGTTGACTACCCCTGGATTGGTGGCAGCGTTAAGTGGGAACATGGCAAATTGCAATAGAGATTGACTGGTTTATGGGGCACTCAGTCAGAAAAAGGGAGTGTGCAGCAATTATGTTACGTTGGAGGAAAGGATTTCACTTTTTTCATTTTATTTAAAGGACAAAAGGCATGTAGAAGTGTAGCAGTTACTACAACAAAACTTTATCCCTTGACTTCATTTTTTAAATGCAGGCTTCCATGATATCAGGGTGCTTAACAGGGAAAACAATTTATAGAATGGTGAGGAATATCAAGAATGTGGGATGAATGACAATCCCACCTTATCCCATTTCTGTTAGAAAGGAGTTTCTGAAGATAAACAGTATTGCCACTAGTGGGGAGGTCTGAACACAGGAACCTTGCTTGACTCCACACATACTTTCTACACAGGAAAATAAAAAGACAGGCAAAAGCTTCATCAAGTAGATTTTTGCAAGACAGTGTATATTAAAGACATATGTCTCCTGCAAGAGAAAACATTAGCAACCCTTAATCCAAACTCAGATACTGACACAGAAGCCCCCCAAAACTACAGGAGGAAATAGTTTTCCTAAATAATTTGGCTGTCAAATACAATTGCTGTATCTACATGTACTATGTGATGGCCCAATTTGGACAACACTGAAATCAATGGTTGAGTTCCCACCATATACTGATTACACTGATATACTGATTACAAGCCAGCAAACTCCATTTTATCCTGGTTTGTGGTATGAATCCAATTGTTTGCTAGCAGCTGTCCCCCTACCCCTTTGCCAGGAAAGTTATGGCTTAGCCCAAGGGAAGAAGCATTACATCCCACAGCAGTGGGAAGACACACCTAAACTTCTCTATTTATTTTCTCCTTTATTATTTTTACAGCCTCCAAATCACTGGGACACCCCAGCCAGCCATGTTTCCTTTCCCATAGGGACCCCGGAGTGCTCAACCAACAGAAAGCTCAGCACTGATGCAATATTCTCAGAAGGCACTGCAACAGGAGTTCCCAACTTCAATAAAGCCCCTGCATTTTATTCTGACTGGACATGTTAAATTACTGAGTCGTTGTTCTTTATTCAGTTGGAAGTCTTCTGATTTTCCATTAATGGCATAATGTTCCCAGATTTTGGGGACCCCCACCTTTGCCATATTTGCTTTGTGCAGCAGCACTTAAGGAAAAATAAACCTGCAGAAGAGCTTTACATCAAACAACCTACCGGACCCATCCCATGATCGGGCATCCTTCAGTACCACCACTTCCACCATCCCCGGGACACCCTGGATACTTTGCTTCCAAACAATTCAGATCTCAGATGATATTCCACCTTGGATCCTGGGAATCAGAAGCACCCCTCCTCCAAAAAATAATAATTAAAAATAAAGACAAGGAAAAAGAAAATCAGCCTCCTTGGATCATTTGCAGAAAGTCAACATATATCAGCTGAACAAAAACGGAAGAGATCCCAGAAATTCCTCCTTCCCGTTTTCTGTCTAGAATGAAGCTAGGTTGGGAATCATCTATACAACCCAGGGCACATATAGTAGGCTCGGCAGGCCTCACAAATTCCCTTCATCTCCTGGAGCTCTTCAACTCAGCCCCAACTCCATCTGAACAATTCCCTGGCACAACTGTGTATACACCTTTCTTTTGGATTCTAGTATTGCAAAGCATTCCTGCTAGATCAGCCAAATAGCCTCTCATCCAGCATCCCTGATTCCACAGGAGGCACTCAGGTATCCTGTGGCACGCCCACAGGCTGGACTCAAGGGAAGCCTTCCTCTCTTTCAGCCTTTTTCTACCCCTGATGTCTCCGTACAGCAATCGGGATTGCTGGATTTAACATCCAAAGTTATAGAGGACAAGCAAATTCCTTTGCAATGAAGGTCAAAACCAGGGGTAGTCAACCTTGGCTCTTTTATGACTCGTGGACTTCAATTCCCAGAATTCCTGAGCCAGCTTAGCTGATATATTCTGGGAGTTGAAGTCCACGAGTCATAAAAGAGCCAAGGTTGACTACCCCTGGTCAAAACTATCACTTTATTCCTGCTGAAATGAATCTCACAGCTTAATTTTGCACTATTCAAGTAGGTATTTCCTTAGTGCTCTCTGCTCCAAACCAAATTTGTAGGAGTCTTCCCTTTTGCTTTAACCCACCTATCCTGCCTACAACTCACTGAGCCCATATTTTCAAACATATGTAGAGTAAGAAGACACTTACAATGGTCTTTATATACTCCCAGATGCAAAAGAAAACATCTAGAACCAAGGCAGTCTACCTAAATATCTCACATAAAACATGCCCTGCTCCAAAAGTCACCAACTGCACAAAGGGAGACCAATATGCAGTGTAGGACATTTAGGACTACAGTGGTCAGGGGCCAGTTTCATTTTGTTCCATTTCAAGTGCAACAGCAGATGCCAGAGGAACTCTCAGTACGAACTACAACCTTTATTACAAGTGACAAAGAATTGCAATGTGGAGGCCAGCCAGCCTGCCTACCTGCTTGCCTCCAGGGGTAGTGTTTTATATAAAGCTTTAATGGGAAAAGTCATAAAGTCCTTGGCCACTTCTCTATGGCCGGGATATCAGCCAAGGTACCCCATTGTTCCTCTCCTCACCTTGCCATCATCATTAAAAGAACACGGTATTGAGTAGGGAATGTCACCCACTCTTGCCCTCCCCCCCCCCCGAAGGAAACCTCCTTTAGATCCCAAGCTATCCAGCCTCATGGAAATGGAGGCGTTTTCATGATAGGGAAAAAAGAAAAGAAATTGCTGTATAATTTTGCCAAGTGATGCTGAAAGTCCTTTCAAATCAAAGGGGAATATAAAAGCACCACATAGCTTGGTTTAACCCTTCTTTCCCCCCACTTATGCCCCCACGGTCAACCTCACACAAGCTTGCGAAGCTAGGACTCCCTGCCACAGCAGAGTTGTAATCCTAACACCAGGAGTGGCTGAAGAGCCACCCAAGCTAAGGGAGGGCAAGGGAGCTGGGCACTGCTCTTCTAGTCTCGCCGTAGATTTTTTAACCGCTCCTCCAAATCAGCATCTGCGTCGGCGAGGGCTGCTGAGGCTTCAGCTTTCTTTCCTCCTGCCACGCTCAGAGAACCACCAGTGGAAGGCAAATCTGCAAGGAAGAGAGTGAAATCTGCAACAACCCAATAACACCATTTTCCCATCCATTCCCAGTTCTCTCTGCCCAAGACTGTGGCATCAGGATTACTGTATATACGGAGTTCATGCATCATACTTATCATGGTTAGGTTAACTAGGGCAAAATGGGCAAAGTTTCACATATCACATTATGTCTTTAACCCTAGCATTAATCACACTTATGGATGACCTCTGGCAAGAGCAAGACGAAAATGGTGCATCTTTGCTTCCCCCTTATCTCTCAGCAGCCTTTGATATTGATTATTTATTTTGGTGCTAAGGAATGGAAACAGGGGCACGGTGTTGTGCTAATTTTCCTTCCAGAGACCAGTTCCAAAAAGAATTCATGAGTGGGGAAAAGTCTAGCTTAACACTCTCCCTACTCCTGTTTTAACAACTAAACAAAGTGCTGGATGAGATAATTCAGCAATATGGGATAAGGTGTCATCAGTATTCTAGTGATACCCAGCTTTATATCTCCATTCCTGGGCAACCAAGTGATCCTGGGGGAGGTCCTGTATCAGTGTCAAGAGGGTGTAGGGTTCTGAATGGGGAAGAACAGGCTTCAGCTCCTAGCAAGACTAGGATTTTAGGGCTTCCTGGATCCAATGTTTTTCCAGCTTTGGTTCTGGATGGGTGGCAGTACCTCAAACAGAAGTAGTAAGAAATCAGGACATCCTTTTAGATTCATATCTCCAATTCAAGGAGCAGGTGGCAGCCTTTGTAAAAATTTATTTAATGCACCAAGTGTGCCCTTTCCTGAACCAGGAGGTTCTCTCACAGTCATGCCTTGGCTCACCTCCCAAACAGACTAAAATAAAGCTTGAAAACCTTCAAGCAGAATTGCTTCTTGTTGTTCTGAACAGATCAAGGGGCAATGCATTTTACTTATGACTTTTTGCACACATTAGAACTAACCCAAAAGCTCATTTTCCTGCTCTACCTGGACAAGCTGATTAATCCAAGGAAGTAGGATGGAAAGTCCAGAACCTATAAGACCGGACTGGACTTTGCATGCATGGACCAAGGCAGAACCCCATAGCACCATCATTTGAATTGGAAGAAGTGAGGGAAGACTGTCAATTTTTAAAATAAATCTCTATATATATACTTTCGGTGTCTTCTTTCTACACAGATACCAACCTATTTTATTCTGGGTTTTTTGAGTAAAGCAATCAGGACCATATTTTCTAAAAATAATTTCACAATTAAGAAATGACATTCATTTCAAAGGGGACCAATGCATTCCTCAAGTGTTTCCATTTAACTTCAGTTAAAATTGCATTAATTAGGGTAAATTTCTGAAGTTGTACTATTATGGTGACTAGGGAGTTACAGTGCACAAAGTTTAAGAGCCCTAGGCTTACTGACATCATTACCACTCACAATGTATTTTTAATCTTTGTTGAAATACCTGTTTTTAAAGGTGTATTGGAACACCATTAACTGTTGAATGTTTTTCTGTTATTTTTGTTTGTCTGTATAGAGTGACCACATCCCATCTTGTTTTAGGTCTATTGGATTTTATGATAATATATTATGAGCCAGCCAGAGTCAATTGGATAGAAATAATGATTTTTATCCATCTGGGATTTACAAGAATTATATGAGTTTTGGTCTCTTTCTTTCTTTCTTTCTTATTTATTTATTCATTTATTCATTTATTCATTCATTTATTTATTTATTTATTTATTTATTTATTTATTTATTTATTTATTTATTTATTCAGTCATTCAATTTCTAGGGCTACTGAATCACAAAGGGGATCAAGTGTCTCTTCTCTTGCTGTACTTCTTTCTTAATTTTCATTTCATGCAAATACTTACTTGACAGCTCATCGGTCAGTGTCAGACCTAGCTCATCCAACACCTGGGAGACAACAGCATCACTGTGAATGGAAAGCAAGAACATGAAATGCACTTGTTTGCATGGCTAATCCATCACTTCCCTTAACTGAATCTCAATTCTTTCCTCAACTTCAGGTTGAATTAACAGGCTTGGCTTTACTGTGTATAGATCTGGATTTCAGGGACGGATTTGAAGGTCAAAAAGCTATCACTTGCCACCACTTAGATGCCAAACTTTCTCTTCAGCATGAAACCTTTATGAGCTTTCCTGTCTCTAATGCTAATTACCTTTCCTCCTCATCCTCTTCATCTCCCATTGCATCATCAATAGCATCATTCATCATCTCTTCCTTCATTTCCATGATCTCTGACTGCTTTTCAAACTCCATCATGATCTTCTGAATCTGAGGCAACTTGAGCTAAAAGAAGGCAAGGAGTAACACTGTTACAAAATCTCAGAAAAGGAAATAAACCATCACTTGCTTTTCACCTTTTGGAAAGGAAGGGAATATTTTATTTATTTAGCAAATTTATATCATTGCCAATCTCACAAAAAGTGACTGTAGGAGGCTTACAAGCAAAAAAGTTAAAACCACACCTGAAATTTAAAAAAAACAGACATAAATAACAAAGGTAAAACAAAACTATAAAAGACCTCCAAGAGAACAGGAGGACAATCATCATTTGGCCTCATTCACCATTGTACAGGCTCACCATAGAACCTCAGGGTTGATGAAAGAACCACCTTTTCAAAACTTCCTGGAAGATTAACAGAGATGAGGCTAATTTCACCTCATAGGAAGTGATGTTACAAAGAGCAAATGCTGAAGCAAAAAAGGCATGTGTCCTAGGTCCTGTCAGATGGAACTTGATAGCAGATGAGACCCATTTCTGCTGGACCTGATGGGATGGACAGATGAGATTGAGACAATCCCTTAAATAACCTGATCCTGTGCCATGTAGGCATTTAAAGGTCAAAAACGGCACCCTGAATTGCACCCAGAAGCAGATTACACTCTGTTCCATGACCCATCCTAGATATCGACATTAACAGTCCACACAGCTGCATTCTGCACCAAATAAAGCTTTCAGATGCTCTTCAAGGTCAGCTGCATGTAGACTGCATTACAGAAAACAGTCCTGGAGGTGATCAAGAATGAGCAACAATGAGTGGAGTAACATCACTAGAGTAGCAGATTACTGTTACTAAGAGGTTGAATGTTCATTTAAAAAAAATTAATTGACCAAGTGATAGTTGAGAATAATTCCGGACAGATTGCATCCAATCTGGAGAATCCTGCTGGAAAAACAATTCGACGGTAAGGTGAAAAAAGTATCTGTAAACTTGTTATGATACCTTAAGTGGCACATTTTCTGAATTAGTCAATTTAAAATGCTTTTGTGCTACATTTTCTGCCTAGTCTCCATTGTCTAGTTCTTCCCATTAAGCCAGACATGTCAAACTCGCGATGTCACGTGACGTCACGCGACGTATCGGGACTGTTTTGCCATTGCCAGCAATGGGGTGGGTGTGGCTTCTGCATGACGCATCTGGCCCGCAGACGGGCAGTTTGACACCCCTGCATTAAGCAGTTCCAATTTCATTCCCTTTCTGAAAAACAAACAAAACAGATTTTACAGGTAATCCTCATTTAGCAACCATAACTGGAATCAACAACTCAGTGGTTACGTGAAGTGATCACTAATAAAACCACCACTGTACTTATGACCTCATTTTCACATTCCTTTGTTTTATAGACCTGCAAAGATTGTAAATGAGAGGACTGCAAAATTATTTCTTCATCAGTCTGCAAATGGTCACTAAAATGAGGCGGTTGCTAAACAAGGACTACATGTAATATCTATTTAACAACCCACATATACTATTAAAAGAAATAGCAGTGCTCCAATATCTCAGGGATTGCCACAAAGAAGAGGGAGTCAAGCTATTCTCCAAAGCACCGGAAGGCAGGACAAGAACCAACAGATGGAAACTAATCAAGGAGAGAAGCAACCTAGAACTAAGGAGAAACTTCCTGACAGTTAGAACAGTTAACAAGTGGAACATCCTGCCTCCAGAAGCTATGAATGCTCCAACACTGGAAGTTTTTAAGAAGAGACTGGACAGCCATTTGTCCGAAATGATATAGGGTTTCCTGCCTGAGCAGGGGGTTGGACTAGAAGACCTCCAAGATCCCTTTCAACTCTGTTACTCTATTCTAACAACAAAATAGCTTTTAGAAAGCTGCCTTTTATTAAGTCAAATTATTTGGATTTCTAGTTCCAGATGCCTAATCTGTCGTTGGTTCTCTGGAATTTTAGGCAGATTGATTTAAAGTGGGAGCTTCTGAATGCAATCAGATGCTTGATCAGTGAGCATGGTATAGATTCAAAAGGAGCAGTTTAAAAGAGTTTCTGCAGCTTAACTAGTATGCAGCTTACCCACCTGTCTGTTCATGGTAGCCATGGCTTTGGTGACACCTTTCATTGCCTGAGCCATGGAGTTGTTCGATTTGAGTGTCTGTATCTTAAGGGACACTGCCTGGATGTTAGCCCGCATCAGGATGAATTTCTTGACATAGCGCCTTGTTCGCACCAGATCTTTAGCCATGATTTTCACAGCATCCTGAGATGGAAGAACCAGGTTAGAAAGCAGATACACAGATTTTCTTCTGGTGACTTTCAAAAACCATATTTGTCCTTTCTTTCCAAACTCACCATCTGTCCTTGCTTAGCCATTTTCTTGATGTCAGCAATGATCTTTTTCTCCTGGGTCTCCAGCTTCTGCCGCTCACGGTCTAATTCTCGCATGGCACGGTTCAGAGCCCGCTGATTTTGCCGTAGCATCTCCTCTGGGGTCTTCCGGCGCCCAAACAGTAGATCCATCCTGACAGAAAACGAGTCAGCCTACAAGTCTTGAGAAAACGGAAGATGCGGAAACATAGGAGCAAAGTATCTTCGTATTAAAAATTACAAGAATATTTGGCCAATACATCAAGAAACTCTAATTTATTAAAATATATAGTCATCGACCAAAGAAACCCCCAATCAGATTACTAAAATTACAATTAGAGTTTCATGATAAATACACTACATTTCAGAATGGGAACAACCTAGAACAGAGATTTCCAACCTTTCTCGGTTGGCAGAGGGAAAGGGAGAGGGAAGCATTTTACGCATACACGCGTGCGCACACACAAACAGGGCCGTGAGCACGTGCGATGCAAACAGGGCAGTGCTAGCACTCACGTGACACTAGCACTGCCCCATTTTCACCATGCAGCACCCTGTTTTCATCACACAGTGCCCCATTTGCATAGCCGCATCGGCACTAGTGTGAGTGGGAGCACATGCACACACGTGCGCACGCTGGCCAGCCTATTTCGCAGCCCGTTAGCCAACATTCACTGTTCTGGGAGACAAACAATTCTCTCTCTGTGTGTTAGTTCTATCATTTCGCAGCAAGCTTAAGCCAGGTTTTTGCTGCAGTTTTTATATAAACTTTTCTTATTGCCCTAACTATGTATCAAAAACTCAACAGAACTACAAAAAAAGCCTCTGTTCACTCTTCAAAACCTTGTGTTGTGTTGTATTACATTGTATGAATTATGTGAAATTGTATTTTATTATATTGCTCTACCTCAATGGCTCTCAATCTTTTCTTCACCACAGATCCCCTTTAAATACCTTTTGTGGCCATGGACCAGGCATGTCACTCATGATGTCACGTGACGTCGCACGACGTATCGCAACTTTTTCCCTATTGCCGGCTAACTCAACCAGCCTTATCCAGTTATCAAATATTTTGAAATGCACTCTTATTTAGAGAACCTACACTTCTGAAGGTAGATCCCTCTGTGGCAATGGGTCATTAACCCATATCAATGCCATCTCCAACACACAATCTGAATATGTGGTATACTTACTGATAGTTATGTCAAGAGAAATAAAAAAAATATGGCAGAGCAAAAACCTACTTATTTACAAGCAAAAAATAAAAATGCAACCCTTCTCTAAGAAACAAAACAACATTTGCTCTTTCAGACATCTTTTCTCAACCCAGACACCCTCCAGAGATATGAACATGTTAGATGGGAATTCTTGGTGGTAAAGTCCTCTCATCTATATTTAGACTGGGCAAGGACCAAACTACCTATAATCTATTATATCTCTATATAAGTAATTTTTTATTAGTCTTTACATAAGGGACACAGTTAATATTAAGATGAAGCTTTAGCACTAAAACTAAGCTTTATTATCACTGCTGGATCTCATATAACCAGATCTCTTGGTTCTACCCTTTGTCACACTTTTGTACTTTTCCCAAATGGCCCCTACATGTATTAGACTCAAGCTTAGAACAGAGCCATTCTAATGAAAGGATGGAACAATACAAATGGGCTTGTATTTTTAATGACTCTCATTGAGTTCTAAAAATCAGGAGTCACAATCTTGGAAATATTTAGAACCTGCCTGTCATAAATTAGATAGCATTAGATAGGGATTAAGGGGCTCAATGGCAGAGCTAAATAATGTAAATATATGCACCTATCAAAAATATATTTCCTTCTTATACAGAAATATATTTAATCTACAATTATCTACATAAAGGTTTTGGGTTAAGAGAGATATAACCCTCATGACGGGAAACCTCAGGTGTTCTAATATTACTGAAGTATCTCCCAGCATCAGTAGTCAATAGGAGAGCTAGAAAAGGGATTCACTTATTAATGAGAGAGTTGTTAAGCAACTTTCAGCTGGTTACATCTTTGTCATACAGACTATCCATCCGAATAAGAGGGATACAATGACAAGCAGTCTTGTCATAGTATTGATAGTTACTAAAGATTGTGACCTGCCAACCATACAGTCTGGAAATCCTCAAATCTTTCAATCATCTTCAGAAACTGTCTAACAAAAAATTGTTTCCCATTCAACCCTTTTTTATTTATAAGGACAGATTAAAGAAATTAAATTTGCACTATGTTAAATAACTTTAAATGAAATGATTTGAAAGGATGGTCTGCCTGATATTTAGAGTTTGGTTTAACTGATGGTACCATCATTTACACATCAATAGGATAAACATCAGCTAATCCACCGTAGATAAAGCAAAGAATTAAAAAGAGAATCAAGCCAAATAAAATAAAATCAATTTCTCTTTGGACCAAAACAAGTTTAAACATAAAGTCACAATGAAGCCCCCTTAGTTAAGAAGCTTTTGAGTACAAAAATTCAGCGATGTTACTTTACCTTAACAGACTGTGGATTTATTTTTCAAAGGCAGTAGGGTCTGAATGAAATATAAATTTAATAATTACAGCAAATTAGAGTATTGAAAAAAACATAATTCCTTACCCAAATGTTAGCATACACATTCAATACATTATTCCAATCAAATACAAATGGAAACCTTTACAGTACTCTTCCAGAACTTGCCACCACTCCAGATGTGCTCTCCCCCCTCCATCAGTGGAGATGATACAAGTGGTAGTCCGTCACAGCTGAAGGACAGACTAGATGAGCTTACTTTATAGCACGGCAAAAAAGGACAAACAATATAAAACGAAGAGGCTTGCTCTGTCCAAGGCAAAGTCGCCTAGATCAGGGGTAGGCAATCTTGGCTCTTTTATGACTCGTGGACTTCAACTCCCAGAATTCCTGAACCAGCCGGCTCAGGAATTCTGGGAGTTGAAGTCCACGAGTCATAAAAGAGCCAAGGTTGCCTACCCCTGGCCTAGATGATGTACCCGACGCAGGTCTGTGCCTGTGGGGCGCTGCGGGTGGGCGCTGGGAATACTAGCAAGGGGGAAAGCGCAAACACAATTCCAAATAGACATAATTTTCTTAGTCTAACAACAAACAAAGGAGAATACGATGGAAAAGAGGGGGAAAGGCAGAAAAGGACTCCCCCCCCCAACAATAAAAGCTTCCGAGACCTCGCTCCGACACCCCCCCCCAACAATTTACCGAGCAGCCGCCTAACTCCGTCGTTTCACCTCGATATTTCCTCTACGCTCTTCTTCCGCCTCAGCCCACTGACGTCACGGGAGTGGCATTTTAGCGTCATAGTCACGCGGGTGGAGAAACCCGAAGGCCTCCCTGATTTGCTCAGATAATAGGAGGCGGGCCTCAACCGGAAATTAGATACAGAGACAGAAGGAGGGGAAAGAAACGGTAGGAGATGAAAGTCTTGTCTGCACGTCTTGGTACTTCCAGGAAATTTTAGGTGACAACTGTGTTAGAGATCTAACAAAAGTATAGAGAGACTCTTCCCTTTCCCCCCCCCAATGGTTTCCATTGATGGACATTCCAAACTGTCCACCAGAGGCGAAAGTGAGCCGTGTTAAAAGAAAAAAGAAAAGAAAAGAAAACACAATAGGGTGGAGAGGAAATGCTACCTTTAATCATCATCATTTTTAGTCAGTAGAGTCTCTTCCCCGATGGATGATGAGCTATCAAGGACAGCATTCATGCTAGAAAAGTTGCATATTAGCCCGTTTTTGGTGTAGTGGTTAACACATAAGTCTAGAAACAGGGAGACCATGAGTTCTAGACTAGTTCTGATTAATCACAAACTCAGCTGGATGGCCTTGGGCCAGTCTCTCTAATCCTGCCAAGAAATCTGCAAGGACTTCTCCAGGCTGCTGCGAAGAGTCAAGACTGACTTGAAGGCATTTCCACAAAAATAATAAATCGGTACTACTATCAATGAACTGCTTTCTGAAAGAGAAGGTAGAATTCTTGGTATTTGTTCCATCGCTATTTACGATGAGCATATATATGTTCAGTAAGAGCTTGTGTAAACTGACTAGATCATAGTATGTGGTACAATCCATCTGGATCCAGACTTTTGAAGGGAATGGGATTTGGAAATGCAAGCATAGCAGTGAATGTGGATATAGGAATTTAAATGAAGCTGCCACTCAGCTTTAATAGCAATGAAAATAAAATCCCAAATAAGCAAGCTTAATTTGATTTTTTTAAAAAACTGAATCATCTATATCCTTTTCTGACAGGTTAATATGCAATTGTGTTGATATCTTAATATGACTAATTAGTATGACTTAATATGACTGGGCCATAAAATAGTAATTTCAGTATTATAACCTTTCTTTAAAAAAAAAATTTTTTCACAATCGCCACCTTGAGAAATAGATTGATTAAATGATTGGCTTAAAATTGAGTTTCTGGAATTTCTATGGTTGAAGAAAAATCAAAACTCATAATTATTCTGTTTTATATGTGCCCTTGCCTATATAGGCAGTGCCATATGTGTTGAGGACTTGAATTTTTTTAAAAATAAAATAAAATACAAATGACACCAAAAATATTTAGAAAGGTTTGAAGGTGCAGTTGTAGCAATTCATTCTTATTCTTATTTATGCTATTAGTCTTCAACTTTTGTAGTTTGGAGATTTAGCTTTTCCAAATTCAGCAGATATGGACACTTTTTCAAACTACAGTGCCAGTGCTTAGCCCAGACTAGATCACTATTGTTAGCAAATGAACCTTCCACTTTCTTTGTATGGAAATTTTGCTGTGCAGCCTGCTGCAAATCTCTTTTTACCTGATCACCTACAAAGTTGTTCCTATCTGTCACTTTTGCATACTAATTGACATGCGTTGATTTTTCTGACACATATACTTTTGCCATAATACATTTGGCTGAGTCTGCAGGGTGCTTGGCCAGGATTCTTTTGATACTGTTTTGTTCCACAGATCACAGTGAGGTAAAATATGTCATTTTAATCCAGTCAGTCAAATTTCATTCCATGAGAGTTAACTATATAAAACTATGTTAGATAGTAGCACATAGCTAACCTACTTTGAGTTCAAAAAAAGGTAAGCAGGCTTAGATGTAGTTAGAACTTGAAAATGAACTCTGAAATTTTTAAAAAAGTGATAAACACCTTTCATGGTGCTGTCAATAATAGTCCATGACATTTCATCTTTTGGGCCGGAATTTATGTTAATTATGCAAAAAGACAAGAAAATTGTTTTTCAGTCATTCCTTCACTTGGCCAGAGAACAAAGTGATCAGTGAAACATTTTATCATTTACAATGCAGGTCTGTTCATAGCCAAAAAGTGCATCACACTATTCTTTATTTTGGGGCAAGAAGTAATTTAATCACCCCCACGTCTTCAAGATGTATTTTTTAAGCTGTGTTTTAAGATTATATGTCCTAAAAACACTGCATTAAAAATATACTGTGTGACTGTGCAATATGGTTTTGGATAGATAATATTTCTAGTTCCATCCTTGTCAGTGTCATTTTTTTTTAAAAAAAGATGCTAGACTACAACTCCTCCAGTCAGCTAGCTATCTTTCAGCTATATTGGCAGATGTGCTGGAGATGGTAAGAAATTAAATCTCAACTGCATCACTCAAGTCAGGCCAGGATTATGCATAAGCATACCCATTCATAAATGTAGATACCCAGTATGTTTAAATAACAATTGGTTCAAGCCAAGGATTCATGATGCATATAAGCAGTGATCTCATTAGACAGCAAGAACAGAGGACAATGCAGTGTTTTGTATGACTGTTAGCACAAAATGCCCAAGAATGATGTAAGAGCTAAACAGAAGCTCCTGAAAATCTTGAAGCAAGGTGGTGATGACAACTGACCTTTCCTATTGTCCTCTTGGCTCCTAGCGTGTGCCATTAAGACACATGCCTTATACTATCACAAACGGAGGCAATAAAAATGACAAATGAAAGAGGAAAAAGGTGGGGAAGAGACAGAAAAGTAGCAATTTTGTTTTATCACCAGCAATTAAGCACTATCTTGAGAGCACTTTATTATGGTCATGACTGAGACACCCCAGGGCTAAATAGACAAGCATGTCTATTAGCTACTGAGACACCCCAGGGCTAAATAGACAAGCATGTTTCAGGTTGTAAATTATTTTTATAGGCTTTAGGTAAGAAGTCTTTGCCTTTCTGCAATCCTGAATCATTAACTATTCACAGATTACCACACCTCTACATTAGTTGAACAGAATTTGTAGTGGTTTATGCAGGACAGGTTAAATTTTCAGATCCACTGCCTGAACCTTCAGAACAGAAGCCTAGAAACTTCATAGACAGTCAGGATTGTCTGTAGACTTCATTTAGCTACTAGTACCACACCGTGAAAGATGGGAACGTATTTTCACTGGGAGCTAATTTGAAGAGTTGTTTTACAAACTGGCACAATAAAAAGTGCCTATTTTGAAAGGATGGAAAGTTGAGAAAAGGCTCATTTACTAAAGTAAAGCACAGATAGTCCTTGACTTACAATTGAGCCCAAACTTTGTTGTTAAATAAGACATTTGTTAAATGAGTATTGCCCGATTTTATGAATCTTTCTTGCCACAGTTAAGTGAATTCCTGAAGTTAAGCTAGTAACAAGGTTGTTTAGTGAATCTATTGATTTTGCTTCTCAGGAAGTCACACAGGAGATCATATGATCCCAGGACACTGCAACTATTATAAATATGAACCAGTTGCCAAGCATCTGAATTTTGCTCATATGACCATGGGGATGCTGCAACTGTTGTGTGAAAAGCAGTCAGGCACTTTTTTCAGTGCTGTTGTAACTCCGAACAGTCATTTAATAAACTGTTAGTCAAGGACTACCTCTACATTAGAAAATTTTATTAGCCTATTAACAATTCTCAAAATGTAAGCAGCAGGAGACTGGGAAATGTTAGGATGGACAGATAGAACTCTTTAGATTTTCTTATAACCTTTCTTTGTATATACAGGTACTGAATATATATTTGTATGGTGTACTGACTTTTTTTGAATTTGGGAGCTCAAGGAAGGCTATGATGGGTTTACATAGTTTTGCGTAAAATCTCTCATCAGCTTCTCTCCAATTTTAGTACAACAAATGCAATCCAGTGTATCAATTGTAGCATAGACCCAGACCAGGTTAAGTTTACAGCACAGCTACACAGAACAAATAGGAAGTATCACTAATTGATAGGGAAATGCAATTTTCTAGAGGCAGTTTGTGAAAGGGATTTTATCAGCAAAGCAGAATTTATTATGGTGGAAAGTTGGCATCTTTGTTAGATCCTATATCATAGAACAGTCATAAAATCAATTCTGTTCTAACAACTACACTCAGATGTCCAGGTATGCAGTCAGTGTATTATGTATCAGTTGTTGCAACTGTACTTCTATTAATGGGACAAATGTGTCCAACTAGTATGCCAAAATCAATATTGTCAAAATGTTGTTCCCATCACCTCTTTAGCACTCACCTTCAGTTCCTTCCTATATACAGACCATCTCCCGTTTCTCAGGGTGGCACAGAACTTCACTGTGACCACTGTCCAAGCCAATACACATCACTTTCCCCTGCCCTGTCCACCCCTGCACCAACCAGGGAAGGAAGCAGAAAATGAAAGGCAAATTGAATGTGCTAACATTCCCCTTTAATAACCCGACACATTAAAATTACAGTGGCTTTATGTTGGCCAGGGACTTGCAGGAGTCACTGGAGAGGCAGAGTAGAGTTCATTGTTGGGCAGGCCCTGGTAAACAATAGGATCAGCAGTGTCCCTGTTACTTTTATTACTACTACTATTAGCATTGGTGGGTTTGATGGTGATGGTAATGGCTTTATTAGCTTTTCCTTAAAAACAGACATCCAAATGAGTTGATCCTAGAAGAAATATCCCAGGTCTAGCCCAGCCCCTCCCCCTTGAGAGCCACAATGCCTGGGGTGGAGTGAAGACAGCTGAGCACCCTGCTCTAGCCTTCCACCAGTCCTCAAGAGCCTCCCCCATTTAATAAATAGTTATGGTCAGAAGCTGTGGTGCCCAGCAGGAGAGGAAAGGAGAGGCAACTGGCCCGCAGATCTCGCAGCTGAATAACACTGCACTGCAGGAAGGAATGCCAGAGCACATAGGGAGCCTTCTGTTCTTAGCAGCAAAACCACAGTTTCCAGAAAGACAGATGGGGTTCCACACAGTCAGGAATAGGTGGCTACCCCAACACAAGGAGTGAGACAAAGAAGCAGCAGTAACCTCAGCCCTCACCTCACAGCAGCAGAGAGAGAGCAGTGAGGGAGGTACCAGGATCTGGTGAGACAGTGGTTGCTGAAGCTCCAGGATGGCAAGGGCAGTAGGTGAGCAGATGGAGGGGGAAAGGAAAGGAGAAAAAGAAGATGGAGGGGGTCGCCTGCCATTTCTGACTCCTGTGCCCCCTTGAAGGCAGCGGTGTTGGCTGAGTCCCTTAGAAGAGCTAGAAGGGAGATGAGGGGAGGGGGAGGGGGAGCAAGTTTGTGCCCGGAGCCAGTCAGTTCTATTTGAGGCAGCGCTCAAAGTAGGTGGAACCAATGTAGCCACCCCGCATCGAGCGCTGGACATTCTGCTCAAACAGGCGTCTGTTGTTCTGGAGTACTTCAGCAGCCTCTTTGTTCAAGGGGTCTTCGGGGTTTGGCTCCTAGAGAGGGAAGAGAACACCATTAAATGCCACAGCTTTGTAGCAGTTTAAAGATTTTCATGTACAAGGAATCCATTTTAATCAGGCTGCAAGAATAAGCAACATCTTACTATCTCTTAAAAAGTCACTCTTTACTCAGTATGATTTTGCCCTGTATTTGCCAACTAGCATAAACAGCACTCCAAAAGAACAGACTCTTCCTAAATTATTGGGCTATAAAACTGAGGGCAGGAGAATTGTACATTGAGAATTGCAAGATTTATGTCAGCCTTACCAGGTAAACCAGACAGGAAGTACCATCAGATAAGCTAATTCTACTTTATTATAAAACTACATTAAAATAATACAAGTTTCAAAAGTATAATTTTCTTGCTGTCACTTTTACAGCCTGATAATTTAGGGACGATCCCTCCCAAGCCTCTTGTTCCACCTTCTATAGCAGTGGTTCTCAACCTGTGGGTCGGGACCCCATTTGGGGTCAATCGACCATTTCACGGGGGTCGCCAAGCAAGGCTGTCCGCCATTTTTCCCCCCCTTTTCTGGCGGGTGCCTTACCTCCCTTGGGCTGGGCCAGCTGGTGGTCGGCCTGCTCCGTCTCTGCCGCTTGCCAACTACGCCTCGGCCGGCGCAGGGGGCGGAACCACGCATGTGCGGCGCTCCCGGGCAGGGAAAGTCCTCGACTTACGACCAGTTGGGTAGTCCTCGACTTACGACCGGTTTAGTCCTCAACTTACGACTGGTTTAGTCCTCGACTTACGACCGGTTGGGGTCGTGGCATTAAAAAGGTTGAGAACCACTGTTCTATAGGCAGCTGTGTCTTATGCTTTCTCATTTCTGGTCATTTCCTAAGTAGCTTCACCTGAGCTCCCAAGGTCATTCTCCTATATCATTATACCAATCAACTCCAAACTGTAAGATGAACCAGATTCCCAATATATGGAAGTTACTATTTGTTATGAAATGGAACTGCTTTTTGGAAAATGATCTCTTTTTGCCAATAGGCTAGAAAGTTAAAAGCCTAGAGGAATTTTTGTACTACTTCATATAATTTGTGCAAGTCAGATTGTCAAAAATTCTATTTAATACATTTAAAAATACATGTGGATTTTTTTTTTTAAAAAAAAACTACATTACATGCCATTTTATAACCTGATTTTAATTGTACTTCAATGCTCTATAAATATCAAAAATATTAATACCCAATTCATCCATCTTCTTTAAAATGATTAAAACTTATTTTTGTAGATGAAAAAGGACATTATTATTAATACAATAGGTCATTAAGCATTCTTTATACAATAGGTTACAGGGTGCCCTTTTTATATAAGCTATAAATATTTAGGCCAAAGGAATTTAAATCTAAATCTGTTCTAAACATTCCAGTTTTTATTTCTCAAATTGAAATGACAAAACTAGAAAAACATTAATTATATTTGATGTAGCAATTTAAATTGAACCTAAGCGAAATATTCATATTTTCCCTCTATCCTACTAATGTTTTGGAGTATAGCCCCACCATACCACTGATGTAACATTCACCATACCACTTCAAGGCTATCACACAATCACATGGATATTTACTTCTTCATTTCATAATGTGTTCAATAAATAAAATTTTCAGTAAGTGGAACATTCTGAATTGTCAAATTTATGATGCCATCTTAAAAATACAGCATGCCAAATATTTTTTAATTTCCAATTTATTCCATAAAAATAAATGGATTGATGTCATATTCACCAAACATAGTTAACATGCCAAGACACTATACTGCAAAACAGGAGGGACAAGACAAAAGTGTTTTGAGATCATACTCTTGGATATTATAGAAAAGTTCCATCTGGTTGGAAACAAATGCTTTAATTATGAGTAGTCAGAGTTCTTCAGGAAAAACAATATTAGAAAGCTAAAAATTTGATTTAAAACACTCTACTTAAATGCAAATGTTTTCATATTAGCCACACCCTATAGTCTTCCAACCATTTTATTTTTCAGATATTATCAAGTACATTCTTGTGTACAGGGAAATTCCCATTCCAACTGCTAGACAGTATATCAGCTACATCTTCCCAAAATGTAATGATACAAATTGCTTTCATTCACAATCCATCTAACTTAGAAAACTACAAATTCCCAAGGAGCACACTGCCTTTGCTTACTGTATCATTTGTCCCTCAATCTTTCAATCTTCCTGCCCAGACTGAGCAGGAAGATAGTGCTCTAGCCTTAATGCCACTGTTTCAGACCTCCTCTCCACATATACTTACCAAGAAGAGATACTGCAGGCCATAAATTATAGAGTTTATTGTTAGTACAGGCTTCCAGTCCTCTCTGTGGGCCAGAAAAATAATGAAAAAAAATGAACACAGACTGAGGAAAGTTTACCCAAAAATAACAAAATATTTATTTAAATTCACATTGTTAAAATAAAATTTTATGAGGATTGATCCAAATTGAAATATGTTTAATATTCCAAATCCTTTAAAAATGAAGTCAACAGTTCTTAGACCTTTAAAACATAAGACACTTTTAATTACATTTTCATGTAATTAAATACTGACAATATCCCAAGAGTAAAATTTTTGACAGGCTTCTTTCAGGTTTTTATTTCTCCTCACCCTTTTAATTATGATGGCATAAGAGGATTTAAAAAAAAACAGAAATATGTTCAACATTCCAAATACTTTAAAAAAAAAAAACCCCAGCAGTGCTCAGAAATACACCCACTAGGATGGAAGATTGCCTTCACTAATCCATGCTGGCTGCAGCTGAGCACAGTGCCAGTTCAATATATCCTGAGGGCATCGGGTTTGGCATGATTGTTGCAAGCTCTCTTCCACACCTAGTGTAGCTAGATTCATAAACACAAAAATTGTAATTGAATGTGAAGTTTTGCCTGAACACAACCAACATAGCTTAGCACAGAAGTCAGAATAACAGAGTTGGAAGTCTTCTAGTCCAACCCCCTGCTCAGGCAGGAAACCCTCTACCATTTCAAATTGTTGTCCAATCTCTTCTTTAAAATTTCCAATGTTGGAGCATTCACAACTTCTGGAGGCAAGTTATTCCACTGATTGTTTTGTCAGGAAATTTCTCCTTAGTTCTGGGTTGCTTGTCTCTTTGATTAGTTTCCATCCATTGTTCTTGTCCTGCCTTCAGGTGCTTGGGAGTCAGCTTGGCTCTCTTTTCTTTGTGGCAACCCCTGAGATACTGAAACACTGCTATCATGTTGCTTTTAGGCCTTCTTTTCATTAAACTAGATATGCCCAATTCCAGTTATTTATATGTTTTAGCCTCCAGTCCCCTAATCATCTCTGTCGCTCTTCTCTGCACGCTTTCTAGAGCAGGGGTGTCAAACTGCCGGCCCACGGGCTGGATGTATCATGCTGAAACCGTGCCCACCCCATTGCCAGCAATGGAAAAAAAGTCGAGGTACGTCGCAACACATGTGACATTGCGAGTTTGACACCCTTTCTAGAATCTCAACATCTTTTTTACATCGTGGTGACCAAAACTGAATGCAGTATTCCAAGTGTGGTCTTACCAAAGCATTATAAAGTGGTATTAATACTTCATGTGATCAGCAGTCAATAACTGTTGAAATCTGGAGATCACACCTAACATTTTGTGTGAAAACCAAGGGCCACAATGGATTGGCAGTGATTCAAAGTGAGAGCTGCTAATTCTGTTTTTAATTTGGAGGGATTGTTAGTTGATTAAATTGTGATAAACTGTAGAACTTGCAGTAAATTTTGTGTGTTTGCTTTAAGATAGTGAAAAAAAATGTGCCCCCAATGTTCAGCAGTAATGGGCAGAGGCAACTCTGGGGGCGACAGAGTTCCCAGGCAAAGGTTTGCCTGCCCCTTTTTCCTATGATCTGTGAATCATCCTTTATTCAGTATATAGTTGAGCAGTCAGTGAGTATTTGTTGCCTCAAAAAGCATTGTGCTCAGTTCAAAAAAAACAAAACATTTTATAAGTTGTCTGATATTTCCCCAACATTTGTTCTTAAAACTTCCTCTAATCCTGCAAACAAGAAAATAATACATAGGAATGAAAAGAGAATATATAAAAACAGCAGAACATGTTTTGTACCTGAGAATATTTAGGCAAACATTGCCTTCTAAATCTATATTTGGGTGATACACCATAGTCTCACACTTGACTTTGGGGGGATCATGCGGGTAACCTTGCCCGACCTGCAAGCAAAACACAAAAGAAAAAGACATTCTGTCAGTTTTTTCATGTTAGGTATTGTCCATTCAAGATTGCTGCCAAAAATTTGGGCCATGTACACAGCGTTCTATGACTTTCCCATTCTTCACTAATTTTCTGCCAGTAGATTGGGTTTTGCCATATTTGAATGGTACAGAAGGTAAATTATATTTTGAGTTATGCAATGCTCAAACTAGAATGGAGAAACCAGAGAGGAATCCTGGCTTCTCTGACAATATATACAATGCAATGTGTCCAGATAATTGATATCCACTATTCAATCAAGATTTCAGTGTGAAGCATTTGTTTATATGGCTGTTTTAATTACACAGTTTTATTTTAAGAACTTGATTGTAGAGCAATACGAAAACAGTTGCTACAATTAAGTTGCTGGAATTATGAGCTCCAAAACTTTATGAGTATAAACATTGACAAAGATCCAAATAATAACCAGAGTAAAATAATGAACCATACATACTACTTTGAAAATTTGCAAGGATGCAATAAAAATGCAATTGTTTCAAAGACAGTAGCATTTTTTCATGAACAGGCAGGGATCTTAAAAACTTTCACTGAATTGAAAGTACTGGGTATTTTTGAAAACTTTCCAAGTTACTTCCCGTAAGAGTCCTTCCCTCTAATCACTTTATTTAGAACTGTTTTAATATTAATAGAGTTTTGCTTTCCTGAGGGAATAGATCTTTACAATTTCATTTTTGTCACCTCTGGAAGGAAAGACTGATTCTCCCTGGAATTCTCAGCAGAAATGTGAACATTAGACCCTTTCTTTTCTCTTCTGACAAACAGCCATAAAATTTCCTAATTTCTAGTGATAGTTCTGACTCACTGAACAGATTTTTTAGTAAAGTTAAAAATTGCCAAAGACAGAAATGGCAGACATTGCTACAGCATGAAGTTTCCTACTTTCTCAATCTCCAACTAAAGACACAGGCTTTCTCAAACCTACACACTCAGTTTTCTGTATTAGCATTATTTTAATCCAATTGTTGTAAGATTTTCATAGACTTACTTTTGACACAAAGGGAAGTATACATAGTTTACACTAAGCATTTTTATGAGAAAGACTGGCAAAAGTTCCTCTAATATATAAAAGCAATTCAAATCCAAGCAATTTTTGGCTATCCTGTGCTTTAAGCAATCTACGTATCCAGATATCTATTAATATTCATTACTGTATTTTCTTTAAATGAAAACTGAAGCTATTGGGATGTCAATATACACCTATGAAGTATATACTGAACATATACACAACCAAATTATTGGAAGACTATGGGATAGCTGGCTAGCAAGCCAGCCTATATTTCAGACATTTAATACATCATGGAAGCAATTTCTTCAGGTATTATTTTAAGAAACAAAAATTATAATAATGGATCTGATTTCTAATCTCATGATTTGTGCAGAAATCACATAGAAGGTTGTCATTGACTACTACATGTGCCCAACAGGCCATTTTGGGGACACAATATTTTAAGTATAGCAAATGACTATCAAATAATCCATGAGTCATTAGTATGGTATATTCAAACACAATGTCCACTTTTTCAAATGTAATTAACTTACAATTAATTTCTGAAATACAGATCACTTCAACTTTCTGAAAATCCATACACAGAAGCTGATCCAATGTATCTTAGACAGTAGCCATTAACAATTGCTTTCTTCAGCAATAATTCAAGACTATTTCTTATTAGTACTCTTTTCAAAATGTTTCATTCTCAGCAACTGATTTTTTTAATTAACACCCTTTAACAGGCAAAATATATAGAGCAAACTTTGTTAACTTCCCCTCATCATCTTTATTATAGTTCCAAGCATACTTGGGATTCTACATAATTGCTCATTAAGTAATCAATCAACTGATTTGAGTCCCAAAAATGTAAGAGATTTTCCTCACTTCAGAAGCTAAACCCAGCTCAGCTCTAAGTAGAAAACAATGAAGCACCCAAACACATTTGATTTATGGCAACCTATAATTCACAACCTCTGCCCTGAATTAAATTGTTCTTATGCTGATACCATTCATCCATATGTTGCTACCCAAATTACACAAGGATGGCTGAAATCCAATGAACGGTATTATCCCTGTTATTTTGTGCATCAAAAAAGTTACATATACAGTATTTGACCTATTAGATGTCTTAGATAGCAAGCAGAGACAGATTGCTTACCTTAAAGCTGAACACAAATTTCCCACCTTTATAAAATCCCTGTAAGGCAAACATTGGACAATTTAAGCAAGTATGGCTCCAAATAGAAGGAAACAACTGTCATACATTTCAGATATGGGAAAATGGGAGGCGGACAGCACTAAAGTTACAATAAAGCAGTTCACTTTCCAATCCAACACAAACCATCAGCTTCCCTAGATTCATATCTCTTTACTTCACACTCCCAAATCCTGGAAATACAATCAGCCACCCAATCTAGAATAGGCCAAAAATACACGGAAAATGGGGAATTCTTAGTTGCTTAGCTTTACGTGTATTTCTGCAAGTAAAGAAGTAAAAAAGGTAGCAGACAGAACATTGTACTGGAAAGAGGACAGAGTCTTTATTTGCTAATATTCTGACTTCTGAATGGGATTGTGCTTCAATATTCTGGATCAGAGAGCAAGGAAAGCTGTCACACAGATTCATCTTGTGTATTTTTATATGTGTGCTTTAAGGTTATCCCATCAGATTGACTAAAAATAGAATGTGTTAAAGTTCTCCTTATTGTCTTCTCATCCAACATTCTCTCCGCTTTAGAAAAGTTATTTTGTGAAAACATTTTGCCTACCTTCAGAGTTAGCCTATGTACAAAATGGACCACATTGCATTCAAAATGTGAACAATTTTAAGCAATAATGGACTTAAAGCACAAAAGTAAAAATATAACAGACATGTTCTGGTATGAATGTCAATATCACACGATACATTGGTCTACTGAATCATCCCACTCATGAAGTTTCCCAACCAAAGTAACTAGTAACCAATCATTACTTAAGACCAGCTTCTGAACTGATAAAACATTCATGTGGTATGGCCAAAGCCATTTACAGCAAAAACCATGATTTGAATAGAGTTTACAAAAGCCTCAAAGGGATCTCATTGTTGGAAGGTTTTTGAGATGTAAAAATATCAGACCAAGATAAAGCTCATCTTGGTCTAATTGTTTACATCTCAGAAACCTGGCATTTTAACATGTGTGTGTAGGCTTTTTATATCCATAATATATATATATATTGCCTTCTGCACAGATAAATTCAAAAATAGGCAATTTTGGGAAATCTTTTACTATAATTACCCTAAAAACAAAAAAGCAAACAATGATGCAGTGAGAAGTTAAGAAGGTTATTGTATAAGAAGTAAAAAAAAATATGGCAAGATGTAATGAACAATATTAAAAGGGAATATCCCAGACAGTATCATCTTCACGATTTCAAATATAAGAGCCCTAATGATTAAAATTATTTTCAATAAGTAGTTTTTCTCCAAACCATTCTATCAATCATCCCTTATACAGAGAAAAACATACAAGGGAAGATGGGAGAAAGTCACACAGCACAGGGCACAGCCTATTAACTCACTAATAACGGGGCTCCAGGGTTTAAATAGCACAATATGCAGTAACATTTTAAAGGTTCTTCCTATACCCACATCACTCACCTCATCAGGGCAGATAACTAGTTTAAAATTGAGAAGATCATCCTGGTCTAAAAAGTCTATTTCACATGTTTTCGGCAAATTCAGTTCATTTATATCTGTCAGAAAAAGCAGAAGAAATTGCCAGTTTAGAAAAGACAGCGGATTAGAGAGACTTCTGACTAAATCAGTAGAAAAGCTTCTATTCCCAAACTAAAATATATAATTGCTCTTTATGTTGATCATTAGTTAAAAACTGATACACTTCTCTGAAAACTTTTAGAAAAGGGGGGAAAAAGTCAGTTTCCCCAACTACAAAACATAAGGTAAATTTGGTCCAATCTCATGACAGTCTAATCTTCCTAAAATGGATCAAGGATAGCTTTTTGGAAATTTATATGCACTGTATATCTTACAAAATGAAAAAAAATGTGCTTTTGCATGAGTACTGACAACTATTAAGGAACAATCAAGTTACTATAATGTAATGAAGACAGTAAGTTATAGGCATGGATTAATTTGAAAAAGAAAATGATTTTAAACAAAATATTTGAAATGATAAAACACAGCATGTGCCCAAGATAGATTAATTAAAAAATTGAGTTGTTCAATAACCAAAACGTTGTAGAGGAAGGACAAGGAAACAAAATAATCAGCAATATGCAGTTTGAGAAAGTATTCAGGTATCTACAAATTACTTTAGGTCATTATAGTGTGTTTATAACTTATTCTGTGAAGAAAATCAGACCACCCTGGTTTTGTGAGCCTGAAAAGCCAGACTCCTAAAATCCAAGAGAGTTCTGGTAGCAAAAGGAATCAGGACCTGTTCAATGATTTCCCATGAACTCATCAAGCTGTCACTAGCAGGAAGGGCTTTCCAACCACTTACCAAAGTTTGGCTAACCTTAAAGGGCTGCTGAGGATCACTAGATAAAAGTATTAAGAAAAGCCGAAAGGCACGAAAATGAAAAAAACGTGATGTTCATCAACGGGAACAAGCAAGCCCCCGGTAGGCAAAGTTTTAATCCTGTCGTCCCGCGTTCACCGATGCAGGTACCCACAATAATACTATCTTATATTTGCGGCACGGGAGGAGAAACAGGAGCAGACCAGCCCTCACCGGCCTGGCTTTCTTTCTTTCCCCCTAGAAATAAATGCAGCTGTCCCTCTGTTCCCCGATCTCCCCCCACCCTAACCTTTCTGGATGCGGAGTTGCGCGGCAGAAGCTTTCTTGCTGGAGCCTTTGGTGCCGCCAGCCGATTCCTCCTCCTTCTTCTGCTGTTTCAGCGAGAATAGCTTGATCATCTTGGCCGGCTTCTGGTGGCTCGGCGAACTGTTCTTTCGCCCTTCTGACCCTGGCCTCGATCTGTCCCACTGGCTACCGCAGCCAGGCCCAGCCCAATAGTGCGCGGCTCTTAAGAAAAGAGAAGGAGGGAAAGGTAGGGGGACGGCGATTCTCGCGGCCTGGCCTGGCCTGGCCTGACCTGGCCTGGCCGGCCGAGAGAGACGGGACGGGGAAGGGCGGGGAAGCCGGGCGAGGGGGGAAAGGAAGGGAGATGGGGAGGCGATCGAGCCAGGGAAAGGGCCAAGCAACCAGGGCAGGCCCGCCTCAGAACGCCGCCGCTGCGATCGCCGGTGTTGCTTTTCCTATTGCGGGATCCGTGTGTAAGTCGGACGGCAACGGATAGCCCTCTTCGGCCCTTCCCGGAAGAACGTCGGCAACTTCCGTCGTATACTCACAAGGTCCGCCCACTTGCCGATTCTCCGAAAGGACTCAGTTGCATTCGCTGGAGGCGAGTGGCGCTTTTTCAAGCTGTCGGCCTTTCCAGCTGAGGGCTCAGCCTTCTTTGATTTTATTTATTTATTAAAATTGCCCGGGTGATTTTCCGATTCGGCTTTCTGTTTTCTATTTCCTCGGGCTTCCGGCTGAGGAATCTGAGGCAGTGATTTCCGCCCGGCATTCGGCTCTCGACTTAGAATTCTGGGACTCCCAAGAGTCACAGCGTCATAGCGCTTTTCTAAGATGTCCGGTTCCCAATTGATTATGGCAATATGCGGGGCAAGCGTTGCGGAGAGGGGAAAAAAAGCAGGAAGTATCAAAGTTTTATTTTAGTATAGTTGCTTAAAATCTCGTCTCAGTAAATGTCCTATGAATGCTGAAAGAAAAGCAAATATGTTTCTCTCAGCCCTCTTTTGCGCAGGGCGATTGACCCTGCATAACAAAGTCATCCACGTGCATAACGGAAATGAGAGTTGCGAGGAAATCTATTGTTTTTTCTCTTTACGTTTCACTGTGCTCGTGCCGCGGTTATCGAGAAATGTTTCTGCTTCAATTAGCCAAGCATTTGTGCCCAGCTGGCACAGCAAAAAGTTTCCATAGAAATCTGCATATAGATTCCGCTTTCCTGCAAATTAGCTTTCCAATTGTTTCATATTTAACAATGGGGGGGGGGGGTCGTTGTTATACGGACACCCATGAGCCTACCCTAGTCCTTGCATTTTATCAAATATATTTAAATATTTTCAAGATTTCTTCTGCTTTCTTACACATTCTGTAGTTTTAATAAGACTCCCACTATTAGTGTAAACATTTGGAACTATTTTATTATATAAGCTAATCCTCAACCTAGGACCCCAAATTTGTTGCTAAGTGAGACATTTGTTAAGAGAATTTTGCCACATTTTACGACTTTTCTTACCATAGTTAAGTGACTCACTTAAGCAATTGTTAAGTTAGTAACACAGTAACGTTAAGTGAACCTGGTTTCCCCATTGACTTTGCTTATCAGAAAATTGCAATAGCTAATCACATGATCCCAGGACACTGCAACCATCATAAATATGAACTAGTTGCCAAGATGGGGATGCTGCAACAGTCATAAGTCACTTTTTTCAGTGTCATTGTAACTTTGAACGGTCACTAAATAAACTGTTGTAAGCCAAGGACTATTTTCTGTGGTTGCATATTGCTCAGCTTGAATGGAGAATAAACTTTTGAAGAAAACTTCTGCAGAAAATTAGTTTTTAGGTGCTTCAAATGCTATTGCTCTAAGTCAATGATGGCGAACCTTTTAGAGACTGAGTGCCCAAACTTCAACCCAAAACCCACTTATGTATTGCCAGGTGCCAGGTAGGTGTGGCTATAGTAGTCATGGCAGCCAGGGTGGGCATGGCCAGCTCGTTGCTCCTGGGGAGGGATGCCTGTGGGGGCCAGGTAGGGTTGGGGGAGATCCAGGGGATCTCTGGCTGGTGGGGCAGTGAGCAGGAGGGCGTCTTGCTCAGCTGATGGCTTGGGGGGAAGGGAGCAGCTACATTCCCACCCAAATGCTGCCCTCTCATGAAAGCAGAATGAAAACTCCAAAAAGCGATAAGGAAAAAAAGTTAAAACAGAAGAGTGTCTCGCGATGGTTTTCTTCCCCACTTCCTTCTAGCTGCAGTTTAAATATGTAAAGACCACAAAAGAAAAAACTTGGCTTTCTCTTGTTTTAATTCAGAAGGCAGGAACAGGAGGATTGGGGGGGTTGTTTGTTTCAAAGAAAGGGAAAGAGAGGGGCTGGGGGAGCGTGGCAGGTGAACGGCGATGGCCCAAGGCTTCTGGCTATGCAGGGGGTCGTTGGCGGCACGTTCTCTTTAAAAGAGCAAAACGAGGCAAAAAATAAAAATGCCCCACTCACTCCACCTCCCAAAAACACAATAACAGAGCTTTCAATGATACAAACAGTCTTTGGAGGCCATCTGGGTGGGCTCACTGCCCCTCTGACTCCCCCCCAAGACACTTGCCAGAACCTCTTAATCGCAGAACGCTGGGCAGGGGGGTCTCCCCTCTTGAGACAGGGGTGCCAGTTCAGCAGCACCAAGGCGGATTGGCATGGTCTGTCTCACCCTCATGTCACTGTGTTTGTGTGAGCCCCACAGCTCTTCCGAAAGGGGAAGGAGGAGAGTGGGGAGGGGCTGTGCTGGGATCGGGGCTCCTCGTGCCTTCCGTTGCCCACCTGCGCTCTTCTGCTTCAGATGCGGCTCCACTTGCTTGGCAGGGCAGGGGCGCGCTTGCGCATGGGGACACACGGGCTGCTGCCTTGCTTGCCATGCCGGGACTGGGCTGGACTGAGCTGGGAGCCTCCTCGCCACTTCTTCCCCCGCGGACATCAGGAGTGCCCACTCCACCTACTGCTCGTCCCGGGGCAGCTGCTGCCGTCTGGTGCTCTCCAGCCCATTGCCAGCCAGCTGGGCATGCTGAGCTCGGGCCTTGGGCAGATGGAAGCTGGAGGGGAGAGCCACGGCTGCCCGGCTCCTCCGCCTGAGGATGCATGCGGGGAGAGGCACCGTCCAGGTCGGTAAGCCGCAGACCGCCTGCAGGAGGATGGAGGGCTGGCCAGGGACAGGTGCAGCGCTGCCCGGGGGGGAATCTGACCAGCCCCCGCCTGGGGGGGAGAGGCCGAGAGAGCCCGAAGGGAGGCAGGCCTGGTGCTCGGTGGTAGCCGCTCTCGCCCCTCCCCGCCCCCGTGCTACCACAAAAGGGCTGGCTGGCTTCGGCATCATCTGGTCAGGCCTGGCCGCACATCTGCCCAGTGGCACTGGCGGGCCCGGCCTTCCTTCCTTCCCCCTCCCCTCCTTCCTCTCTCTCTCTCTCCCTTTCTCCAAATTCCAAAGCTACGTGTCCTCCTTCCCCTGCTAGCCTTCTGCAAAGCGCAAATGGATGCCACGTCCTATTTGTCTCCAAACTCATGCCCACCATTGCTTCCAAAGGCCGTCTGCTCACTCACTCACTCTCATTGCACTCCCGCCAAAGTCTGCTCCTTTTATAGATTCCCCTCTCCCCAAGTGTCGTGATTCCATGCCAGCCTGTGTTCCCAACAGCTGAGTCCGGTGAATCAGAGGAGGAGGCGGCATTTGGAGAGCCATCAGAGTCGGGAGGCTCACAATCTGATGAAGAGCTTGCCCCCCCCCCCCCGATGAAACTCAGCTGTATGGGGAGGATGAGTCAGACTTGGAGGATTCACAGCTGGTAGACATTATTGATGCTTATAGACACAGGCAATTATCTAGAGCAGGTCAGCAGCAGTCAATAGGACAACTGGGGGGGGGGGGAGAGAGAAGGCATTGAGAAGCCACAGCTTGGGACTGCTTTATAAAAAGGGAAGGTGTGGGCGGTGCTGGTTGCTGAAGGCAACCATTTGTAAAGAACTTCCAGGGATCATGGTCTGTTTGTTTTACTTGTGAATTTCTTGTTTAACTCCTGTTCTGTTTGCTTTTATAACCAATTATCTGTTAGGAAAGTATTCTGTGTTTTTGTTTTGGAGAAATCTTATCAGGACTGTTTTGGAAATAAAAAGAGGTTGGTTTTTCCAGCCTACTGTTAAAGAGGGGTTTGTTCTTGTGACGCAACAAGGACGGACATAGGCTGGGACAGAACACCACCCAGTTCTCGCAGCTATTCCTGGGAGAGCGCTGCTGGATTTGGTTTCCTTGCTCTCTCCAGTTCCCGCTAGTCAGACGCACATGGAGAGGAGGAGGGGAGCGTTCCTCTGGCATGTGTGCCAACAGGGCTCTGTGTGCTCAGTCTGGCACGCGTGCTATAGGTTCGCCACCATGGCTCTAAGTTTTCTCTTTTGTCTAAGTTCATTTGGGGCCCCAGCTAGATGGCAGTATATAGTCCAGTGGTGGCAAACCTATGGCACGCGTGACAGAGGTGGCACTCAGAGCCTTCTTCATTGGCATACGCACCACCGCCGACAGCAGCAGGTTCATCAGGCCGCCACCGCTGCCGGGAGCAGGAGCCCCATTTAGCACAAAGGAGGTGAAGCGGCCGACTAGCAAGTTTGAGTAGAGGTGGTAGAGCAGAGGTCACCAACCATTGTCGATTGGTGGACTGGAAGGGAGGAAGCCTTTTGCATGCGTGCATGCACGCACAGAGCCGTGAGCATGCACACGCTGCAAATGGGGCAGAGCTAGTGCCTGCATGATGCTCACTAGCCCTGCCCTGTTCTTGCGTGGTGCAGCGCCTTGTATCTGCACCCGGCAGCGTGGCAGCGGCCATTTTTGCACCTTGCAGCACGGTGGCTCATTTTTGCACCCGATTTTTGCATGCCAGAGGCAGCACTCAGAGGCGCCTCCCTGCCCCCCCCAGGGCACCACAATGCTGATGCAGCCCTGGCACTTTGCAATAAATAAGTGGGTTTTGGGTTGCGGTTTGGGCACTCGGTCTCTAAAACGTTCGCCATCACTGATATAGTCCATCTTAATGGCTCTTGGCGCTAATGAAGTACAATTGATTAGTATTTCTGTGGGAAATTAAGTTCATCCCAGGATTGTAGGTTGGACTATGAAGTGACAAAACTATCACAGAAGGCAACAGAAATGAATTTTGTACCCTTGTCAAGGAAACTACAAGATAAACATCCTTGAAGCCACAGTAGACTTGACCAAGTTTCTTGTTAGTGCTTATTTTGATCCACTGCAGGCAGTCCTCTATTTATGACAATTGGGACCAGTTTCAGTTGTCAAGCATAGCAGTGGTAAAATGAGTGGGACCTGATTTTATGACTTTTCACCAGGTTCATAAAGCAAATCACTGCAGTTAAGTGAATCGTATGGTTAAGTGAATCTGGCTTCCCCCAGCTGTAATGGCCACATGACAATCATATGACCCTGGGATGCTGCAGCTGTTGTAAATACATACCTGTTGCCAAGTGCCAAAATTTTGATCATGTGACTGGGCAGGTGGCGACAGTAGTTAAGACTGGTCATAGTTCACTTTTTTCCAATGCTGCTGGAGAACTACCTGTAGGGAAGTCGTCCATTGGATACGCCAATTTCCATCTTGCATAGTATTATTCTGCCAATATTTATCAATCTCCCCACCCCACCCCCATTCTTTTTTTATGAACTGATCAGATCTGTCCATGTTTTTCTTGCACACCAAACTTCTTTCAGTTTGTTTGAATTACTGCAAACTATATGGCAAAAATCTTTCTATGCTTATAAATTTAAGGATGAAATATTTGCTCTCAAGTTTCTAAATGCACCAGATATTCATAGTTTCTAGGATAGCTGGAACTGGTATTTTCCATTTTGGAAATGTTCTCCTTGTTTGCTTTAGCACTCCCTCATGCTAACCTGTTCATAACTCTGGGACTACACAGCACTTCTTATAGGGTATATTTTTAAGAATTCAGAATTTAATAAATGTAATGTTGCAGGGGTCTTCAAACTTGGCCCTTTTATGATTTGTGGACTTCCAGAATTCCTCAACCAGGCATGCTGGCTGAGGAATTCTAGAGTTGAAGTCCACAAGTCATAAAAGGGCCACGTTTGAAGACCCCTGTCCTTGAGGTCTCAAAAATTACTCTTTCCATTTCCAACACTCCCATGTGTTTTAAATTATAAACCTTCAGGTTAATTTTTTTTTAATTTCCTGTCAGTGCCTCTGCCACCAAGTCTTGTGACCCACAAATTTGCACATTTGCCCACATGAAATGTTTGTATCCTAAATCCAGCCTTACCCTTAGCCTCTCATCTCCCCTTATGTTATGTACAATCCTTCTTATAGTTTATAATATTACATGTATGATTCCTTCAATCCTGCTTACATCTGCATATTATGGGGTAAGTTGTATTTTTAAAGACATCAGGTTGGGAAAGATCATCCACATTTGAGTTATGACTCTGCAGTTACATTAACTACAAGAACATTTGTTGGGAGTTTTGAGAAAGGCATTCTTCATTCACTGAATTTCCTCTTATTCTGAAGTCAAGATGGAAAAACAGCTATTCTTTTTTGTGCTGCTTTTACACAATCACAGTTCTGACATTATTGTTGCAGATTTTTTTCCACCAGTATGAATTGAACTTGAAGGTCTTGAGCCAGGAATTAAGATAATGGATCTTGTCTTTATTTTATGATTTAAAAAGAAATCTTGTTGGTTTGCTGTATAGTAAAGTTACTATGTTGCTTTAATTTTTTTAAGAAACCGGATGAACTTAACCAGAAGAAAGAAAAGTTAAGTCTAGCTTATATCTTTAATCCAAATATGCACAGAAAAGAGCCTTAGTTTAATTTTGTAATTACATAAGAAAAGATGAGAATTCAGAAACTCTGGAGTACACATCTCAGACAGGGTTAAATTGGGAGAATGATAATTATGTTAAACACAAAAATACAAAGAGTGATCTAATAAAATGTGATTTAAGCATAGCATTATATGAAGACAGACTTGATTACACTTACAAGTCAAATTATTATCTCTTGGATAATAGCAGCCCCCTTACATTGTTATGAAATGTTTCCAAACTGACAAGACACATAAGTTGCAAACATCATTTATTTTTTGAACATGAAAGAAGCCAAGTCTATACATAAACAAAAAAGCACATCTCCATAAAAATGTCTCTTGGGATAATAAAAGAATAAAACTAGTGGGCCAGATGTTTTTGAAGAAACATAGAACCAGAAAGGACAGCTACACAGAAGGAACATGTGGGCTTAAAAATCTACAACTACCCTGACCTACGGAAACAGACGTGTCTCCTCTTCTCTTGAGCAAACAGAACCAAAACCAAAAGTCCCATTTGGACACAGGAGCATTTTCAGAGAAAGCAATCACCACTTGAGAAGAAAGCTGTCATGGAGGCCGACTGTTGCTTTTGTCAGCTGTCCATCTAGGCTGGTATCAGGATTAGGAAGAAGTTCATAAATTATGCCAAAACATGATGTTCTTTATCTTCTTATGAAACATGTTAAAACTGATCTTGATTCTAAAAGCAATTTATGTCTAAAAAACTCACCAAGAGTAGTCCAGTATATTTGAAGGGGCAATGATTCCTTACTGGGGGATTCAATAACAGCTTCTTCCTCAGTGGTTTTAAAAAATGAATCTCTATATTGTTCCCACTAGGAGTAAAAAAGGAGTCAAATTGAAGAGCATAATTAGCTCAATTTTATTAACTGTCGTTACCATATTAAAACAAAAAAATCGGTCAAGTACAAGGGCATAAAATCTGTCAAATAAAAAACAGAAGACGTTCAAAACGTTCAAATCTATATAACCATTATCTAAGTAATCATTTTAGGGAGAAGCAACTTAAAATGGAGATATTCAACACCAGTTTTTTCCCTTGATGAAAATTTGGGAAATAAGTGTTTATAATAAAGGGAACCTCTATACTGTTCCCATTAGAACTTGTGTAAAAAAAATTCAACTGGAGAACATGATATATATAGGTTTCTAGATTAACTCAGATTAATTATCCTTTCAATACAAAAAAGAAAACCATGAAGTATCTCTGCGAGAACAAGAGATAAAATTTATCAAGAAAAAAACTGTTCAGACCATTTATAACATTATCTAAGCCAGTATTTCTCAACCTCAGATGTGTAGGCTTCAACATCCAGAGTTCCCCAGTACCATGCTATCTGGGAAGTTGCCATGGTTGAAAAACATTGATCTAAGCAGTCAAAATCTACAATAACTCTCCAAAAAAAGCAGAGAGGTGCAGAAGAAGCGGACAAAGGGGGACCAGAAGAGTGGAGGGGGTTGGCTGAGAGTAGGTCAAAGTTGGCAGCTCCCTCATTTTGTCTCCATGGAATGTGGTCCATTGAAACAAGAAGTAAAACTTTTAGACTGCCACTCCCTCATCCCCACTGCTACTATCAGCCTTAGAAGACATGGCCTCACTCGGATCAGTGACCGGGGAAACAAGGGAAGAAAGAGTGTTTTCTTTTTGTGGCTCATCAATGTTGATTGGTTCACGCAGCGCTGAAAATTTCCGGTCACCAAAGGAAGCACTCAGTTTGGCTTCAAAGAAGCGTTGCAGAACAATGATGGACTGGACATCCTCCTTATCCTAAAAAAGAAAAAAAAAACGAGGGGGGAAGGCGGGGGAGACAGTAAAACATTTGAATCCTGCCCAACTGATACCACCAGCCAAGATCAGTGCAAGAGGAATGTGCCACATGTTCCCAGATCTCATATATCCTCAAGTATGTGACATGTATTACATCAAAATTAGCAGCTGTAGCTACTGCCAGAAATTGATGCACCACTTTGCAAACAGATGCAGTGATGTATTTGATATTTTTCAAATTACATTCAACTGAATATTCTAAGAGGCCAACAGAGAAAAACATAATGTCAAGGCTGCAACTTGGTTTAGGTTGCCACAGTTGAGGAAGGGGGGAAATGTGTGCTTTTAAGGTTAGACAAATAAATTTTCCTGTGGGAACCAAGGTCATTGCTGCTTGGGTTTTGGCCTGTCAAGTAATTTATTGGGGAATGTGATTAATGACATATTACTGGGGTGGGAAGTTCAACTTTGTAACCTTTGGGAGGGAACTTCAATCTTGGTTTCACTTTTGATCTGGGGATACTTTGTAGCCAATAAATATGTTCTTTAAGAAAACCTCTTGCCTTGGGAATTGTTTTTACTGGTCTCATCTATCCGAACTATGACAGATAAATTATAAAATAATTTACATTACAAAATATAATAGGGATTTAATTACAAAAGTGTAAGTAGGGATTTTAAATAATGATTGGATCTTTCCTTCTCTAAAGCAGAAGAGGGGGAGGGTATGCAACTTAGGAAAGTACTTTACATGCCAAAGAATGTCACATGTGAACATGTGCCTAATTAATGGGTAAGTGGCCTCTAAAAGTTTCTAAGAGCCTTACCTAGCATCCAGACAAGTTTATAATGTAACAGGCTATCCTTAAGACATTCTCAACAGATCTTAAATTAGATGTGGAAAACAACTGGCAATCATAGAAACTTTTCAACACAGGAATCATGCAATCCCATTATGATACACCAAGAGATTGCCTAGCTGTTCTATCTTGCACCATGTGAAGTGTCCACGTGTCAAGGAAGGTTGGCTTACAGCTTGCCAGTTTATCTCATTAATTTCATGATTGTCCTTGTGAGAAAGTCTCACCTCAGTCAACTTGTTAAACTGCCTAAACATCTTCCAAACATCATCTGCAAAATCATCAGGAGATGTATAGGGTGGTGACAGCTTCCGCTGTAGCTTTGCTCTAATCAAAGTCAAGTCAATTGTGTTCTGCCCCTCCTGGAAAATAAAGTAGAAAGGAAAACTTTATGGTTTTATCCTCAATATTCTATCAAAAGGTGTGCCAATCATATGCATTTTAGAAGTCCACAGCTAACTTTTCTCAATAACTTGTAATGGTAATTTGTGAATATAGTTGTAAGCAGCTCTATCAAAAACAAAAGCATTTTATTTATAAAAATATTCTTAAATTATTTTTAATACATGTGTTTATAAAATACCCCATAATGCTTGTATTACTGTAAACTTCAACATTCATACAAATATACCAATATGTTAATTAATAAGAGCAGACCAAAATGACAGAATTAAGGAGTCAAAGTGTGAAGCACAGAATTAGATTTCTTCTTTGACACTAAGGAAAATAATTAATACTTGCCAAGCATCTGTTAATTTTTTTCAACTACATAAGTTGTGTTACAATCAAAGATATTTAAATTTATTCCTCTGGTTCATAAAATATATAGCTAGATGGGAAAAACTCACTGGAGTGTTGGAAAGCCGGTGAAGAGGTCTGCATGGTTCAGAACAAAGTAGCTCAAGGAGAACTCGTTCACATCTCTATAGAAAACAAGGTGCAAAGCTAGATTATTAATATCTGGTCTTACCAACGAATGGAGATCATTTGTTGTATTGCACATCACTTCCTTATAATCAGACATAATTGCCAGTAGATTTAAATAAACCAAGAGGATTTTTAAAAAATCAAAACAAGCCTCCACTCTAAGTTATTTTGAAAGATCTGACTTGCTTGATTTTTGCCGTCTTTCTACCTCAGAGACACTACAAGGAGACTACAGATTTATCAGAAATTTCTCATTTTCTTCCCTAAACCTCATGGCTTTTTATGTTTTAGATATAGGTTACAATTAACATTTTAGTTAACAAATAAAATTATAAGCAAAAGATTGTCCAGTAGTTAGTCACAGTATTTTACAAACTTTCCTTCTTTATAATGTAGAAATCCTACACTCACATTTGCTGCCTTTATTTAGAATAATTTACAAGAAGGAGGTGGTGGTGGCATCTGTAAGTCATTCTTAACTTCTGTCAATTTTCTGGACTGCCCTTGTAGTTCTTTTGGCGAAATTTTCAGAAAGTGTTTGTACTCCCTGCTTTTCAGGATTGAGAATGACTAGACCAACTGGCTAGACTAGAATTCATGACCTCCCAGTTTCTACCCTCTTTAACTTATTTTCTTTCTTGTCAATGTTGCACTGTCCCATTTGGTTATGGGATTCAAAGCAAAAATTTGGCCTGGTCTCTCTAGTACAGACCTGAGCATTTTACAGTCCAGGCCTTTGGCTATCCTCATCCAGTCTGCATGTGGTCAATTAGGAATTAGAAATCAAATGTAAATAAATGCTGGGAGAAGGAGAGGCCATAGGTGTCATGGCTCCGAAAGTAGAAGCTCTTCAAGGAACTTTGAGGCATTGTTTTCCTTAAAGAATCTTTTTAATTATTACATAGCTTCGGCAGGTACATAGTGAAGCCAAAAACTGAATTCTCCTTCCCCCAATCACCCGTAACAAAGCATAACTCACTCCTTCATTTAACAGTCATCAATCACGTTCTCCAATTAGTTTGAAGTGTGAACTTTCCCTCCCGTATCTCCTCTGGTTAGAACTAACCTTGAAAATACTGTACTGAAATATTGTTATGGCTAACTATTCCCCAGTACATACTTTCCCCCCTCCCTTCCAACATTGTCTGTCTTTAACTCTAGAAGTGATACACAGGTTAAATAAAACATGTCTGCTTCTTCATATATTGTCAAGCAAGAACATCCGATGTTAGCAGCCTTGACAATAGGAAGGCAAGGAGAGAAAGCACTTTTCCACTGGAGCAGCTTGAGAGCCAGAAGAGAAGTAACAAGGCCTGGCTGATCTGAGGTGAGATTGCCTCTTTCCTCATCATGTCAGCGCCAGTGGCTAAAATCACCAAGAAGGAGCTCAACTCCAACCATGACTGGGCTGAGGAGATCTCCAACACAAGGAGCAACAGGAAGCAATTGAACATTTTAATGAAGTACAGAATGAAACAGATGAAGGAAATAAAAGTTATTCTTTTATAAAATATAACAATAAAGTTCTAATGTAACAATGTATGAGACTATGTTTAGCACAAATGTATTAATGTAATGTAAATGTAACAATGTAATGACAATATATGGGAAGGAATGTTTACTGTTTACTGTCCATGGGAAGGGATCACAAAAAGTAATTAGCAAAGATAATTAATTATGATCAACTTGAGTGGAAATTACAAATAAACAAAGATAAGACCACAGCGTATGGAAGGAAATTGCCAGGATGACTTTTAATGTAAAGCAACTTCAAAGAATATAGAGAAGGGAAGTTGGGAGGGTTACTTAGGTATGACTGCTTTGTAGAAAAAGTATAAAAAGTATAGCTTGGAAACTGCTTATTGCGCTCTCGGAACTCAATCCATTGGGAAGAGTTCAGGAGGCCCGTTTGCAAATGCTTTTTTCTTTTCTTTTCTTCCCTATTATTATTTTTGTTATGTTTTTCTCCAATAAAACTTTGTTTTTGTTAACCAGGCTTGTCTTCGTATTGTGAGTATCAAAATTTGGGGTTTTTACATCTCACACAGACAAACTGAATTCTATGCCACATTTTCATAGCCTTATTGTAACATGTATTCTTACCAGTAGCAGCTAATCAAAATCATATAATTTACTGCTTTTTATAAAGTAATAAAAGTAATATTGAGCAGTATTAAGTTCAACCTATTGGTTCAGCTCTCCACAACAGTCCCAGGATCTCATATCATAATTGGGAAAATTAATTGCCCACTCCTGTTCTAAAACTAAAATATACTCTATTATGGGCAAATTCCACTAAGCCTTGCCTCATTCTTTGGAATGTGCGTGGGTAAAGAGACTAGCTAGAAGCTTACCACGGCCTATTCTAAATCTTCAGCTGATCCATCCATCATACTCCAATAGGCCCCTGGATACTAACAAGATCAGGATTTCAATATTAGATGTCTTTTATTGTCTCAAACCAATTCTGAAGAGTGCATTTAACATCAGAGCATACTATTTTCCCTTCAATCAGTGTCATCCCATCTCCCAGACCAACCTTTTGATCAACATTTGACAACATTTTTGGTTCTCCGTCTTTGAAGATTGCAGCCAAGTCAGTCCCATCTTCTCCAATGGCTATTATTACTGGATCAGCACATAGTAGACATTTCCAATCCTGGCTGCAAAATGAAAAGCATGTATGAGTACATGTTAACTATACAGATCACTTACAGCTACAAGGCAGGCAATGGGGCATCTATACGCAGATAGGTATAGCAACTGTACCCAATAACTATTCGTTAAAGATTGCTTCAAGTAAAGTTACCATCTTTATTCTCCCAAGAATGCTTTTAGGCCCTTCTATGTAAATCCAGATACAACTAGAAAATACTTCTATTGAAAAACAGTTGTAGAAAGAGTCTTAGGCTTTAGGGCTGCCTGTCTTATGTTCAAGTTCTTGAACAGGTAAAATGTTCTTTTGCCTGGCAAATTTGACTTTCTATGAAATAAATGAGCCCAACCATTTGTACCGACATCAATTATTTTCTAAACTTAAAAATTAAATCAGTGCTATACCTGTCATCACTGTCATATTTCTTCCCAAAAAATTACACTGATAGCCTGTTCTATTCAGACCACTAGTCTGAATATAGCACAATGTTCAAAGTCATAGTTGTGGAACTTTATTATTCAGGAAGGTATTTGCTAATAGTGGATGAGCACTTATGCTTTTTATTAATGTTACCCAAAGATTTTGTTTGAATATTGAAAGATTCTATTATACTACTCAATCACAACTTTGCTGACCTTCAGATCTAAAAATATCTATTGTCTAAAAAAATCTCAAGTATTTTACATCTCTATTACTGCACGCACCATAAATATCATGCAAATTAAGGATTTCTCAAAAATGAGATAATACAATTCAATCAATTACTGTGCTTCTAACTCCAGGGAGCTTGTCTTTATGGGAGATTTCAATTCTTATTTCATCTTTAATTATTAACATATGTAAGAGGAGCACTTTTCCAAGAATCCCGTTTCTTGTCATGTACCTTTGCAAGAATAGTACAAGATGAGGGACTTAAAGCAGTGACTAACTTATTTCAACTGAGTCTCCAAACTTAACAGCAAACCCTGGCTGTATTTTTCCTCCCCACCACCAAGTGCCTGAGATCACATTAGAACAATTCTTACATTGTCTGAAAAGGGTGCTTTTGTTTCATTTCCAAATCTTATCTGGTTTAGAAAAAAATGAAACAGACAGCTATTGTTGTACCATATGAGTTCCTCTCAGGCAGAGGAACTTTGGAGGGTTAGCCAAAAGGAGAGAAAAGGCAATAGTTATAATGACACAGACATTGCAGCTCATCTTCTGGGTTTTCGGTTTTGCAATAGTTGCAAGGATGAAAAGGGGCGTTGGTCTTACCTGAACGCCTTTTCTCAGCATGACGATGGAGAATCCACCCATGGGTTAATTTCGTCTTCTGCCCGCAGACTAGTTGACCAATTTTGCTCCGCCTCTCCTCCTGGGACCTCCCTTTCCCAGTCTCTACGAGGCGAAAGCTGTTTGGTTATGTTTTCTTGTGTTGACTCCATCCTCTCCCCTCACAGGACCTGACTGGCCTCAAGGGTGGGAGTGGATTCTCCATCGTCATGCTGAGAAAAGGCGTTCAGGTAAGACCAACGCCCCTTCTCCATCATGACGAGTGGAGAATCCACCCATGGGAAATACCAAAGCCTCACTATCCTTGTGGGTGGGATGCCGTCTGGGCCTGTGTCCCACTCTCTGATACTATGCACTGGAGTACCCTCCTGCCAAAGGAGGCCTCCGCAGATGCGAATCTGTCTAATTTGTAGTGTCTTATAAAAGGGGAAGGCGACGTCTACATATTTCTTCAATCGAAGCCTGAATTGCCCATGCTGCTGAGGTTGCAGCACTGCGCGTGGAATGTGCAGTGATTTGTCTGGAGACCGTCAAGGACTGTCCCCTGTATGCCTCCGCTATACACTTTCTAATCCATCTACCGATTGTGGATGCAGTGACCCTCCGACCTCTTGTGTGAGAATGGAAGGAGAAAACAGTGCTTCTGATTTACGGAAGGGTGCCGTTCGTTTGATGTACTGCTTTAAAACTCTGTGAACATCTAACGTATGCCACTTGCGCTCCAGTTCATGGGACGGTTCGGGGCAAAAGTTTGGTAGCACCACCTCCTGTGCTCTGTGGAATAGGGAATTGACCTTTGGAACGAAGGAGGGGTCCAAACATAACACCACCCTGTCCGTGTGGAAGGTACAAAGGTCCTCCCTCACTGACAGGGCTGCTAGTTCTGAGATGCGTCTTGCTGAGGTAACAGCGACCAAGAAGGCGACCTTAAGGGTCAGGTACTGTAGGTCACAGGTCCTGACAGGCTCAAATGGAGGTAAGGTTATGGCTTGCAGGACCTTAGGTAGATCCCAGGAGGGGTATCTGTGTACCACAGGTGGCCTACTGTTAGATGCGCCCTTTACAAAGGATCGCACCACTGGGTGTCTAGCTAGGGTTTCTGAGTTGCCATAAGTAAGGATGGTTGATAGAGCAGCCACCTGTCTACGAATTGTATTGGGTGCTAACCCCCTATCCAGACCTTTCGCTAGGTAGTCTAAGATATCTGGGATAGAGATGTTGCATGGGTCTAGTTGTTGCCTATTGCACCAACCGCAATAATTCTTCCAAGTGGAATCATAGATCCTGTTAATTGTAGGCCTTCTAGAGGCCTGGAGGGTCCTAATGACTCTTTGTGAGAAGTTGTCTCTCTCTAGGAGACTCCGCTCAAGCGCCAGGCGGTCAACTGGAGCCACTGTGGGTCTGGATGTATCAGGGATCCCTGGTTGAGGGAATAAACCAGCACACCTTAGGAGGTGCCACCTCTACATCTATCCAAATGCTCTAGCCGTTTGGTGCCGGCAGAACCGGTCACGCCACGTTACTCATAGTGGAGGCGGACAAGGACGTTATAGAAGGACTACCAACGAACATAGTCTCCTTCTCCACCCTTACGTATGTCGTCAAGAAAGGGCCAGTGGCCTCGGAGTGCATGCGCTCCCTCTGTTCCTGGTGTCGGAAAACGAGAGAAGAACCTCGGGAGCTGAGTATTCTTTGGACTGGCAAACAGGTCCAACACTGGATGGCCGAATCTCTCTGCTGCCTCTCTGAAGGGAGCAGGGTGCAGGCTCCACTCTGAATGGTCTATCATTGTCCTGCTTAGGAAGTCTGCCTGGCGATTGGCTTCTCCTGAGATGTGCTCGGCCTTGATGGAGGCTAGGTTGTTTTCTGGCCAGGTTCCCAGCGCTTGTGCTTCGTTCATGAGGGCCCTGGATCGCGTGCCTCCTTGTCGGTTGACATGCGCTTTGGCCGTCACATTGTCCGTGAGTATGAGCACGTGTCAGTGTGCCACTGCGCTGCGGAAGTGACGGAGGGCTAGGTATATGGCTCTGAGTTCTAGCCAGTTTATGTTGTGCTTTAGGTCCTTCTTTGACCATTGACCCTGTGCTAGCTGTGATTGCGGGTGTGCTCCCCAACCGAATAGGCTGGCATCCGTTGTAAGGGTGACTCGGTTGGCTTCCCTGAACAAGTGTCCCTTCCCCATTGCTGGGGAGGACCACCACTGGAGCGACCTCAGGACCTTTGGTGGCACCTTCACTCTTCGGCTTGGGGCGTCTATCCCCACTCTTTGAAACGGAAGTAGGAACCACTGGAGCTCTCTGGAGTGTAGCCTTGCCCAAGGTACGATTGCGAGGCATGACACCATTTTTCCTAGCAGCTGAGAGAGTGTAGCCAGCGTTGAGGATCGCTTCCTTCGGATGAGCCTGACCAGGGTCCGAATGCTGCGTTGACGGTCCTGAGAGAGATGAACCGTGCATTTTTGTGTGTCTATGACCTCTCGCAGGTGAAGAAGACGGTTTGAGGGAACGGTCTGACTCTTCTGAAAATTTACTGAGAACCCGTGGTCTTGAAGGGTTTTCAGAGTCAGTGCTAGGTCTGACTGTGCTGTCTGGACGGATGAGGATTGGATGAGAATGTCATCCAGATAGCATTGGATGCGCACCGGAATTGTTCTCAAGTGCGCGGCGATTGTTGCCAGTATCTTTGTGAACACCCTGGGAGCTGAAGAAAGTCCAAAGGGTAGGGCCCTGTATTGGAAGTGTTGACCTGTGTGGTAGAACCTGAGGAACCTCCGGTGGTCCAGAAGTATGGGAATGTGAAGGTAGGCCTCTGTCAGATCTATGGACGTCAGAAGGTCCCCTTCCTGATGCTTGCTAATATCGAGTGAAGGGTTTGCATTTTGAATTTTTTGTACTCCAGGTGTCTGTTCAGTCTCTTTAGGTCTAGTATTGCTCTCCACCCCCCCGAATTCTTTGGGACTATGAATAGGATGGAATAGAATCCTTGTCCCCACTGATCTCTTTCTACCGGTTCTATAGCCTGAATGTCCAGAAGGTGTTGGATGGCCTCCTTGGTGAGGTTCTTCTTGATCAGATCTTTTGGAGATGGGCAAGGAATGAACCGGTTCGGGGGTGTTGAGAGGAATTCTAGAGATAGGCCGAATCTGATGGTATTTAGGACCCAGAGGTCTGTGGCGGTGGCTTGCCATTTGTGAGCAAAAAGGGCTAGCCAGCCACCAATGGGGGGGGGGGGGGGGGGGGCCGNGGGGGGGGGGGGGGGGGGGGGGGGGGCAGGCCGTCACTTGGATCTGCGGTAGGGACGCCCCCCGGCTCCTTGAAAGGGCAGGCCTTGCTTGGGTCTATTGTCTGAACCTATCCCTGTTATTGTTTCTCTCACCTTGACGGTCCGATCTGGGTTGATAGGGCCGGGAGAAGGCCCCCTGATCAGTGCCTGCATCAGGTCGGAAGGACGGTCTGCGGGAATAGGAGGGAGTTCTCCTCTCCGTCCTCTTTGTCCGGTGGGTCAGGATCTTGCGTTTGTCCTTATTTTCAATTAGATAAGGGTCAAGCGCCTCACCAAAGAGTCGGCTGCCCTTATAGGGTGCCGCCGCCAAACGCCACTTAGCCTTCATGTCCGCTCTCCAATGTTTGAGCCACAGCAATCTGCGTGCATCAGTGTTGTATGCTATTGCTCTGGCAGAGAAATTGGTTGCGTGTAAGGAGGAATCCGACATGAGCTCCGCTGCCACCACTAACCTTCTTAAATTCTGATGAGTCTTCTCCTCCACTGGGGGAATACTCGACTGGAGTTGGCGCAGCCAAAGAAGAGATGTCCTGGCAAAAAAGGATGTAGTGATGCCTGCCTTGATGGCCCACGCTGAGGCTTGGTGCGCCCTGCGGAAGATGAGGTCCATCTTCTTGTCCTCTGATTTCAGGGCCTCCGCTGCATCCCCGGCTATCGGGGGTGGAGAAAAAAGGGTTGCAATGGGTTCATCTACTGTCGGCACTTCTATTATCTCTGATAGTGTCGGGTCTATGTTGAACATTTTCTTGTCTGCCCCCCCCCCCATTGGGAGGAAGGAAGCCGGTGCCCCCATATTGTTCTGAACAGAATCAAAGAAGAGAGGAGGGCAGGGAACAAAATGTTGGGTATAAGTGGGCTGTGAGAACACCTCGTTGTTTGTGACCTTACTAGTTGAGGGACCGGTGGAAGGTTCTTTCTGTGGAATCGGGGGCCTCTCATGTTTGCGGTGCTGCTGGCCTTGTGCAGCAGTGTCTTGAATAAGGACAGGTTAAAGAGGCCCACAAACGAAGGAGGATCTGGAGATATATCCTCTTCATCGGACAGCTTCTGGTCCGTAAGCTCGTGGTCCTCCGCAGGAGCCCTCCTGCTTCTGGAGGACCTAGAGGAAGAAACAGAGTCTTGGTATACAGAGGCCTCCTCTTGGGAGAGGGAGCCACCCCTTGAAGCCACAGACCCTGTTCTGGAACAATGTTGCCTTGAGGAGGCCATGGTCTGTGCAACAGCCTGAGATATCAGGGATTGTAGGTGCTCTGAAGACATTGCTGCATGAATGTCTGAGCGACGGGTGCCTGATTCTGAACCCAGATCTCCAGGCCCCTCGCTTAGGGAAGATCCATTCGCCTGTTCCGTATCAGCTTCAGCTTCCAGAGGGTCCTGACTAGGCTTCCTTGGCTCAAATATTTCCTCCTCCCTGTAATTGGGTGGCTCTAATTCCTCCTCAGTGGAATTTTGCCTTTCAGCTCGAGAAAATTGTTTCTCTAGAGCCTGGTGTCGTCGCTTAGCCTTTCTATCCGCAGCTTTGGAAGGCCTTTTTGCAGAGATTGCCTTGGCCTTGATCTTGCCAGCCACTTCCTGTTTGGAGGATCTCTGTCTCTTACGAGCAGGAGGGCTGCTGATGGAAGGTTCCTGCGCAGTTTGGGCTGTGTTTGTATCTGCCATTTATAACTGAAGGGATTCTCAGTTCAGATTAATTCAGGATTAATTGATAATTGATTTAACTCTTTTTATCAATTTATTTATTTTTATTTTCTTTTATTATTATTATTATTATTATTATTATTATTATTATTATTATTATTATTATTATTATTACTATTACTATTATTATTATTATTATTATTATTATTATTATTATTATTATTATTATTATTATTATTATTATTATTATTGATGTGGCTAGGAAGAAGGAAGGAAGTCTGAATCTGATTCTGTCTGAGCAGCTCAGCCAGTTCTCTGGAGGCTGCTGAATTCCGTTTGTGTATTAGCTCAGCAGGGCTCCGATTCCCTGGCCTCAGGACACATGGAGTTAGCTATTCTCCCTGTGTAGTTCAGCTGATGAACTCCGTTTGTGTATTCTGACTATGCAGCTCAGCAGGGTTCCCTGGGGCTGGTGAACTCCGTTTGCATTTGAGAACAGAGCCAAATCAGGTAACTTCTGAAGATTAGCTCTCTACCGGATGGAGGAGTTTCAATTCTCGGGAGAGAATCACGGATTTTAAAGGCTCTCCGCAGACTAGCTGATCCTCTGATCCTCGGGCAATTCGGCTAGTTTCAGAAGAACAGCCTTCGAGTGCTGACTAGTGGGAAGCTCTTGGATGGAAAATCCCTATGGGAGGGGTGAGATGGAAGGAGGAGGAGGAATGCTTCCCCCTTTTGCCCAGGGTCACACTTGGTGACCGGAAAATGGCGTCTGCTCTTTGTCTGTCCGGCTACCGGCTGGCTTCAAGCCAACCTCGTGGCTGTGCTGCGATCGGCTGATCAGGCAGCAGAAAAGGAAAAGGAAAGTGAACCGCTGTTCGTTTTCTAGCAATTCCACCCCCCCCTTCGAATTAGAGTATCAAGAAATACGACCTTATCTTCAGGAGTCAATGAAATTCAGTCTAAAACGGGCTCAAGACTAGTCGAGACTGGGAAAGGGAGGTCCCAAGAGGAGAGGCAGAGCAAAATTGGTCAACTAGTCTGCGGGCAGAAGACAAAATTAACCCATGGGTGGATTCTCCACTCATCATGATGGAGAACACTGGATTTGCTGAACTACATTTTCTACCTTCTATGACAAGAAAAACTGCACACATAAAAGCCTATACCCAGGGACTTCCTGAAGGGCAGGCAGATGACAATCCAGGTGGTAGCACTTTTTGCAGGTATCGCACATGACCACAGCACCAGCTTTCATGCAGATCCTACAGCAAGCATTTTCCTCTCCATTAGCTGTTCCATCATGGCTGTGAACGGACTGCATTTCCATTGCAGAGCTGGTGCTGCCACTGGGGGAGATCAGTTGGGGGGCTGCAGAACCTTCTGGAAGGAGGGCATCCTGGTGCAAGACAACTGGCTTCGTGTCTTTAGTATCTGTAGCAGAAGCAGGATGCTCGATAGCTGCCTCCATCTGCTCCTCCTGGAGGATGAGAGTGACAATACGTAAGAAAAATAGCAAAATAGAAAAAAAAAAGCAGAGCAAAGGGGGAAAAAGCAGCAAATGGAAACTCATTAGGGCAGATAATTTAAACTGTATCCTGGCATGAACTTGGTAGTTTTATTACCCTCAAGAAGATCTCTATACTTCATGATTCATTGTTGTCATTTTTCTTTATGGATAATTGTATTCAAGGTGGAGGAGACCCTAGAGAATCACTGCAAGTCGTACTCGAATTGCGTGAAATAGTTGTCAAGTCCAAACCCAGAGAGAACACAGCAAAATCCAATCAGGTTCAATCCTTTATTTCTGCCTAATGGATAAAATTGAATCTAGATATATCCTGAGATATTGTAGGGTGTGGCTACCTTCAACTCTCTCCCCTGTTCCCCACCATCCAGCTTAGGACTGTGCAGTTTCTTAATCTGGCAAAGCTGTCTGCTGCCCAAAATCAAGGGAGAGGATTGGGTTGGTACACATCCTATTACAATTTTCTAAACTTCTCAGAAACCCCAAAAAAGCCATTTATCAGCTGTAACTCAAAGGAGATAATTCCTTTCCCCCTATTTCATTTTAATTCAAGCTACCTGGTGATATTAGACTAGGCCTCTTGTGGCCTATTCCTGCTTCCATACTGCAAGAGCTGGTGCTGGCACTTTGTAATATATGTAACAGATAACAGCTGGATTAGCCTTAAGAATTCTATCAAGCAACCAAACAGCAGCCTGCTGTTTCTGCCAACTTATCCAGAAGTAGATTATTCTAAAAAACAAAACAAAACACTCAATGCTGACCTTCACTGCAGCACCTGCAGTTGGTAGCCCTGCTTGTTGGGTAGCAGCTTGCTGACCTCCTTGTTCAATCACAATGAGATTGTAATCTTCACGGGAATTGCCCGGAAAGACTTTAAAGACAGGTGGTTGGTTATCTGATGTCAAGTCCACATCCAGCCTCTCCAGACTAACCCGGGGCACTTTCCGCACAAGACCAGTTTCTCCATCCTGGACACGGGCTCTAAGAACATGCAGGGATCATATTAGGTTACAAGCCAGAACTAATTCTAGCACAATAAAATCCTAATTCACTGGGCTAAATTAAACTTCGTACCAAAACGTTATCATTTTTTTGACAAGAACTAAGACTTATTTCACAGTAGCTAATCCAAAGTGTATCTCCAAGTTGGGATCCTTTTGCTTAAGACAAGTATCTTATAGGCCTTTCTCCATGGAGAACCCTGCTTCTGATTGTAGATCCTGATTGTACAGTTGCATGGAGTTCAGCAGTACATTTTTTACTACTGTTACCTTTTGGAGAAGGAGGGTATCTTGTTGATTCAACTTTAGAATACTCAGATCTTATACATTACTCTTTCCTGTAGTTTGTGCCAAGCAAGGAAAAAAAGTTTATACAACTTAGCTCCATGGCAATGCAATTTAGTATTCTCAATGGCTGTTCCCCATCTACTTTCAGAAAAAAAACAAATGTATTATTTATAAATTAATCTTCTCTCTTTCCTGTACAAAGTATTCTAAGCAGCTTATAAATCTAAAAGGAATGTTGTCATCAGAAAAAAAAATTATGAAGATTTGCCATCACTCACGATCACAGACATAAAGGGAGGGGGAAGGGTTTTCGCTACTCTCCATATGTGGAGTTCATATTGATGGGACCAAATCCTTTCAATTCATCCATGGTAAACTTCTACAATTAAAGTATTCTCTATTGATCAGGGGTTCCCAACCAGGGATGCTCGTACCCCCTAGGGCAGGGCTTTTCAACCTTTTCACCCATTGTACCACTTTTAGGATATGGCAATATCCGAGTACCACCAGTCGCCTAGCAAGATGTCAAAAACATGATGATCCAAAAAAAAAGAAGGAAAAAAGTGATAAAGTATAGGTAGTCCTCGACTTACAACAGTTCACTTAGTGACTGTTCAAAGTTACAATGGCACTGAAAAAAGTGCCCCCCAAGGCACAGCCCAGCAAGACACCTGCCTGCCCGCCCGCCCGCCAGCGCTCATTCCCTTCCCTCGCTACTTTTCTAGGATGGTCACGTACCCCACCTGCCAGGTGCCAATGTACCAGAGGTGGTACCCGTACCACTGGTTGAAAAGCCCTGCCCTAGGGGTGCGAGATGATATTCCAGGGGGTGTGAAAACCTGCGTTTAGAAGTTTCAAAATTATAGTGTATATGCATAATTCATTTTGAACTTTTGTAAGGGGTGTGAGAATATATCAGAAACATTCTAGGGGCGCGGGGTATAGAAAAGGTTGGGAACCACTGCTGTATATAGTTCAAATGCTTCTTCAGTTGCATTTCCTGTATTCTAGTATATACAGACACAGGATATGTAATAAGACATGTTTCTCTGGGGTAAAATAAAATAATTTCAACAGTTTAAATAACCCATTTCAAGCTCCAATCTACTCTTAAGATTTTGTTCTCAATATAAAGCCCTGAATGCCAATACTGCTATCCATAATCAAACAAACTTTTGTCTGTAGGACAAGACCTTGTTTTCTGTCACATAACGGAAGGCATGCTTAGGAGTAAAAAAATGAAATGGATGTTTGAAAGTCCCAGTACTCAAGACATCTGGAACTATTTCAGGATGGACTCCAGCACTCTAAAAAGACATAGCAAAACAGAAACAAACATGATTTACCGTTTCACTCCAGACACTTCACCAGAATACGATCCTTCTGTTATAAAAGAAAGAAAGAAAGAAAGAAAGAAAGAAACAAGTGTCAAGAAGCTCATGAGTCATCCCACATTCTATCCTCCCAATAAAAAATCACTGAGATTTTTTGCCCAGGACTAACATTTTACTTCTATCAAGCCACAAGCAAAGTGAAATGACAACCCAAGAACAAGTTTTCCCTGGCTTTGCTCTAGACTTTTGTTGTACACACTACTTTCCTCTTCTTATTCCTTACCTACACCAAAGCCATCACCCATGTCCATTGGCTGAAAGAAATGTGAGAGAAAAAAAATCATATTAAATACAATACACGGATAAGTCCAAAACTGCTTCCTCACCATCTTTTAGCAATGTATATTTAGTTGTTCTTGGCCTTGTATAAAACAGGCCCCCCGACTGCAGGCTTTCAACTTAATATTTTCTCTCCTAGGAAGAATCAGCACCAGACTAGCTTCCATCTCCTTTCATGAGTGCACTATCAAGCATGCTCGTGCATTAAGGAATCTTCCTTGTCCTGTGTTCTGCTCACCTGTCCAGCAGAAGAGGCACTGGCATCATTGATATAGCAGTCGGGGATGGCCTGCCGCTGGCTGTTGGAAGGCAGCACAGGCTGAAGCAAAGCTCCCTTATTCATTATGCTTGTCTGCAGAGACATCTGTTGGACACCCTACATAGAAAAGTGCACCACGAAGCCTGTAACTGCCCTGTTAGCATCTCCCAGATTGCAGAGATGGGTTTACCAGCTGAAACTGCTGGTTCAGATGCACCAGGCTATCACTGGAGAGAAAACTGCACAAACAAAAACCAGTACCTGAGAAGGGGGGACAGAACCTTGTCTGACTGCCACTCCCGATGCAGCAGAAGCAGCATTAGTCCGTTGTTGGGGTGTTTGGGCATTAGCAGTGACCGGCAAACCACTCCGTTCTGAGACTATCTGACCTGAGAAAAAGAATAAAAATCTAAATCTGGCTGGTATTTCCAGTCCCACAATATCAACTTTCAATTAATGCTTTGGAAAATTCAGGATTTTCCACATTCTCTAACTTTGCCAATTCTTACCATTTCTATCCTGATGCACCCCCTTGAAGTACAGCTCAAATCAAAGACTCCAACATCTTCCTCAACAGGAAGCATTTCATTTCACCATCACTTACCAAATGTCTCTGCACTCTTGATCCAGGCATTTAAGTCCCACTGGAATTTCATTTCTCCATGAGGTTCCACGGGATCCACAATCATCTTTAGAGCCCTGTGCAGCTGAAAATAAATCTAAAGCAAGAAAAAAAAATGGAGAGGAGGATAAGATAGAGGGACAAATACCAATTATATGTGAAACAACAGTAATGTCTTATGTTCTGCACTGCCATTAGATACATGAAAATAGAAAAACTGAGGCAGACCAGGTCAGTTAACTCTTAAACTTCCATTTTCCCCCCAAATCATTTATTAACCAAGGGACATTTACCAATTTCTTTGAAAGCAGCAATGCAGTGTTATTGTCACTCTCCAAGGCCCAATTAGCAAAGCGCAGGATATGTTCTTGGTGACGTTGCAGCTTAGTCATAGCCCAATGCTGCCTCTCCAGTTTCTCTTGTTGGCCCTCAGTGACTTTCTGCAAAACAGCCAAAATTAGATGAAGAAACAAAAGTGGGAGATACGTTCACATAGTCAATGCAGATGAGGCAGCCTTTCCTAGAAATTTTACAGTGATAACATGCAACCTCCTATGACTCTGTGCTATCCTGTCCCTTATAGATCCAAATAATTTTTTTTCTAACTGAAAGCAGATCCTGATAATAGGAAGACAGCATAGGTATCTAGCGTAGATCATTGGTTAGCAAAAGCTTAAGCCACAGTAGAATATAGTGTAAGCTATTCAAGAGATGTTGCCTCAAACTAAAAAAGAAATATCATTTCTGGAGACTGTGGTACTAGAGATGGTTTATACCTCATTTTACCACCAATCAAAAGCTTCAAGGACTTAATTAAGAGGTGAAAGACTAATAAAGTTTGATTAGTTCCTGAATATTTCAAGAAATAAAGAGACTGCTTTGTGTGGACATCTTGTATTAAGGTTACACATTTTAATCTTCCATTTGTTTTGCATGTCACAATTATCTAATGTGAATTCAGGGGTTCTGCTAGTCCAAGAGTTTAAGGGAGCTTGAGAAAGGGGAATATCCAATTCTTTATCTTTCAAAAAGCTTCTTGCATAGGGAGCGATTATGTAATACATAGAAAAGAGGCTTTTTCCCACGAAATGGGAAGTGAAATCTAGCTGTGGGATTTTGCATTCACTGGAGGACAGATCACTAGTCATTTGTTTGATTAAAGAAAATGAAAGACAAACAAAAGGAAAAACACTGAAACAATGCACTGTAAAGGTAATTGTTAAAAATCTGGAATATTTTAAAAGAAAGATAAAACCAAATCATTCCATCATGCATCACCAGTCAAATACTGTTTTACTTCAGTAAGGATGATTTAATCACTTGTGCCAGTATGAAATATTCAGATGCAAGAAATAAATTAAAAACACAATAAATGCAGGAAACAGATTAAAGACACAACAAGAACAAAGAAGAGATCTACAATGGTTAATGTATTTTCAAATAATGGGGGGGAAACAACCTTTAAAAAAGAAGGTACCTTGAGAAAGACAAAATAATTTAAAACACATACAGAAAATCAAGTTTATTAGATTGTATCTATACATTGGAACTGAAACACTACACTGAGACAGCAATCAAAAATTGTGACAAACTCAATACAAAATTTCAAAGAGGTACAGTGGATTAATGGAGTTATGGGGATTCCATAAACTCCATCCAAGTTCTAATTTAAGAAAAAAATGAATAAAATGTTTTATAGATATTATATAATTGCATTGTTAATTCTCAAGATGGACAAATTATATAACAATAAATAATGGAAATATCATAAAAGGGAACGATTTATCCTAAGTGAACATTAGGTCAATTAAAAAAAAATACTGGAAATAAATCAAAACATTCAGGGAATTTAAAAATAAAATCTCAATTGAAATCACACACACACACACACACACACATATATATATATATAGAAATTATTCAGAGTATAAATGTAAAGTATCACAACAGCAACAAGAAGCAATTATTTCAATTTGGGAAAGAAAAACCTTGTCAACAATACAAGAATCAAAGATCAAAATTGGGAGAATATGCAACCATATATTCGCAACAGAAGTCAACCCAAACTCAAGAAATGTGCCTTACAACAGATTATACAGCAAGGCAAACAAAGGTATCTGGAATGTAGCTTTTCAAAAAAGATACTAAAATCAATTGAAAAAAATGACTTAAATTGATATAAACAGCTATGAAAGTTTAACATATTAATATCTAAGTAAGAGTGCTTGATAAAAAAATGAAGCAATTGAACTTTCTACATTTTAATTATACTGCTACCTTATTTCTTGCATTTCTATTTTTGATCTATTTTTTTTGTACAATCCTTATGTAGTAATAAAACTAATCAAATACTTAAAAAAGAGAAAATGAAGACTCTTGACAAAAAAAATTTATAGGATGGTATTGTATCCTACAACTATAGAAGTTTGTAGCTCAACATTACATACACAGCACTAACCAATATTTTCTTTCCTGTCTTACCTGTGCATCACTAACCAGCACCTTAGCACGTTTATTGAGCTCCTTCATAATTTGCAGGATAGACATCTTCACATCTACCTGCACACGTTTCTGCACATCCGCCACCTGCCGGATCCTGTTGAGGCAATAACATAGTTTTCTTACTCTACAATTATTTATAATGCAAAAAATGAAAAATATGTTTTGTTTCCAACCCAAAATAAAGATATTATTCTTGTTTCAAGTAGGCTACTGTTTGGAAGATGTTATTCCAGGTTTCAGCTGAAATAAAAACCAGAGGTTCTCGGGATAATTTATGCACTTTTTTGTTCTATATAACCTACATGTGTGGCAATCTTCCCAGCACTTTTCTTTTCCTACCTTCCTTAATTTGCCAACACTACAGATAGTCCTCGACTTACAATCACAATTGGGACCACAATTTCCATTGGTAATCAAGGCAGCTGTTAATTTATGACCTTTTTGCCATGGTTATGCAAATCACAAAAGTTGTTAAGTGAATCACATGGTTGTTAAGTGAATCCAGCTTACCCCATTGACTTTTGCTTGTTGGAAGTCAACTGGGAAGATTGCAAATAGTGATCGCATGACCTCCACTTCAATCATTGTAAATAAATGCCAGTTGCCAATCAGTTGTAAATAAATGCCAAATGCCAGTTGCCAATTTTAATGAGTGTGGAAATGCTGCAATGGTTTTGAGTGTGGGGCCTGTTCATAATTCACTTTTTTCATTGCCATTGTAACTTTGAATGGTCACTAAAAGAATGGCTGCAAGTCAAGTACTACCTGTATAGATCTGGAACACTATTTCTGCGTGCCAAATGTGTTGTGCATACCTACTTATCTTTGGTGACAATCTTTTGTAGAAAGATTGCAATTGCCGCCTTTCATGAACCAGGATTCCTTCCGCTCAGTTGTTCAGTTCCTGGTGATCTCATGGATGGATTACTGTAATGTGCTCTACATGGGGCTACCCTTAAAGAGGACCCGGAGGTTACAGCTGGTGGTGAGTGCAAAGGGGTGGGCAGTTTTGGGGGTACCAAGAATGGCCCCATTGATTGCTGGTCTGCTTTCGGGTACAATTCAAGATGTTGTTGATCACCTTTAAAGCCTTCATGGCATAGGCCCATACCATTCATGCTGGCAGAGGAGGCATGCTGCCCAATTATTCCACCTGGCGGGGTCCAGGAGGGCTTTCTCTGCTGTTGGTCCTGCCCTCTGGAACATCTTGCCCCCCCCACATGTGAGATTGTCCCCGACCTCCTATCTTTTCATAAGGGTCTAAAGATGTGGCTCTGCCAGTTGGCCTGGGACCCCAGTGGGGGAAACAGCGCAGTAGAGGTAGTTGATCAATCAACAACAGATCCCATCCCCTCCATTCTGCCCCTGTCCTCCCCACATGTCCTTGGTTTTTAATTCTTGCTTTTACTTTATTATGTTTTAATGTATGTATATTTTTGACTATAAGCCACCCAGAGTTGATATGATAAGGTCGACGGCCAATAAATTTTATAAATAAATAAAATAAAATACTTCACAGAAGGTTCTCTATACTTTAAAACAGACATGTCAAACACAAGGCCCGGGGGCCGGATGCGGTCCACGAAGTAGTTTCATGTGGCCCGCAAAGCCATCCTGGAAACAGTGAGGGAACGGCCCCTGCTGCCTTGGCCCTGGCCAGCCAGGAGGCAATGTACAATTTTGTGGTGGCCATCTTGGCACTTGCCCCAGTGGACCATGCCTTGGCACTTGCCCCGGTCCTACCCCCTTCTGCCAGAGACCCTCAGATCTGTCCCACTGCTGCCCAGGTCCCCCATAGGCACCCTTGACGCGAATGATGTAGAACTGGCCATGCCCACCCAGTAGGCCACACCCACTCCATCCACGCCCACCCATTAGGCTGCACCCACTCTGAACACACACGCCCAGGGCAACTGCAATGCTGATGCGGCCCTCGGTGAAATTGAGTTTGACACCCTTGCTTTAAAAGATCATTGCTGTGAGAGCCCTTGAAAATGGGGCACTGAACGGTGGGCCTTTTTTTCCCCCCTCTTTGCTGACACAAACAGCTAACTTTGCTGTCAAAGTTGGCTCTCTGGACGCACGTTCCCCAGATTTGAATGTGAGAAACTAGAGATGACCCATGACAACCCTTGGATGGCCATGTAATTGCCTGAGAAGAGAAATCTACACAACTGCAACTGTAAGTAAGAGCAGTTGGGTCTCCATCTTTTCTTGTAGCTGTTTGTATTTTTAGGCATACTTCTGTTTTTAATATCACTTTTTGAAGCTTAATTGTTAATAGCTTGGCTGAATGCTGATTTGCCTATACCTTTTTGCTTGGTTGCAAAAGTAAAGTTTGTCATAATTTGGAGCTTTAAAGTATTTTCTCTTTCACTGCAAGGAAATTGGCGATCTAAGTGTTTTCTTTTTTTAGTGAAAGTGATCTGATTTATACCAGATTTTTATTCTAAGGATGTTATTCTAAGGTTTTTGTGTTTTACTACTTTTTGTAAAAGAACTCTGTTGCTTCATTTCATTTTTATATATACTTTTTTTATATATATACTCTTGTTCTCTTGTTGTTTTTCACTCTCTTGCTGTGAGAATCATTATCTTAGTTTCTTCTGTGGTTAGTTTGTTATAGAAATCTACTCTTTGTCCTTGATAAAAGAACTGCTTACATTTTGTTGTCAAAGCTTGTGTAAACTCTACAACGAACCTGATTGCAGCCATTTTCTTTGTTCTAGGTTTCCACAAGATTGGGAGGGAGATGGAGGATTTCTACTAGTGTAAACATTTTACTTTCCCGTGGGAACCAAGGTCATTTCTTTCAGTTAGATGGCGGAATGAGCATTTAGCTAGAAAGCCCGCCAAACTCTTCTATAGCTAATTGCAAAGCACTTGGGTAGGAAGTTTAACTTTGTAATATTGTTTCTCTCTGAAGGGAACTTCAGACTTGGTTTCACTTTTGACTGTGCAGATACTATGTAACCAATAAACATGTTATTTGAGGAAATCTCAACCCTTAGAGTTATGATTTATCTGGTCTTGTCTATCAGAACCCTTGACAGTTTGGTTATAAGGAAGACTGGGATTGTATTAAAACCAAGGCAATAATAAATTAAGAACTCTGAATATTATACATTCTATATGTTCTATAATGCCCCCCCAAAAGAGATGGGACTCAGATGATTTTAACAGTAAAGCTTTCTTGGAAGCCTTTGTTAAAAAAAATTGCTAGCTTACAAGTTTAAATGAAAAATTAGCAAAAGATTTAATGAATTTGTCACAATTTCAAATCATCCTAAAAAAGACATCCAGATACAGGCAACAGTAGTTAAATCAGCCATGCAATTGAATGAATTGGAAATAAATTTGCTGTTAAGATTTGAAAGACAAAGAGTTTTGCTTGAAAATTGGAGATTTGCTAGGGAAGGCTGAAAGGAGTATTAATGAACAGGACTTTCTTAGGAAAGTTGATGAATACTGTGGAATAGAACTGTCATGTATAACAACTATCACGAGACATGTTCCAATTTGCAGGGAAATTTATTGAACAAGTACTATGGAGATATCTTCAATGCAGACCTACATTTTTTGGGAGTGAGAAGCAGATTCCATTTATAATTTTAAAGAAAAGTAAAGATGATAGACTAGACGTTATTTTTATTATAAAGAATCAATCGATATTTGATCCTGGACGAATCAAAGACAATGACTGCAGTGGGTTTATGAGAGATTCGCGGCTACTTGTGTAATTTCTGCAGGTTAAATATAATAATAGATTGCTAACATAGGGCTTTGAAGTTTTAATTTGTCATTGGAACTATCTGTTACCTGCATTTTTATAGTAGATAGATAGTAGGTCAAACTGATTGATAATCGATTTCTATATTTATTATATTTTAATGATATATACCAATTTTGCACATATAGATGTAGAGGTTCATAAATTATGGACCTGTTTTGCAAGTGGGGGAACAGCTATAGCTGAAATATATGTATCAGCACTCAACCAGGTGACATTTTATGTATATTTGAATACTTTGTTCTATACGGTTTTTTTCTTTGTTTGGTATTCTTTCTTTCTTTCTTTTTTGATTCTATATTTTAACTTTGGAAATAAATATAAAAATCATTTCTGGGAATATAAGGAGCAACAATCCAAAACAATGGAAGATGCCAAGTTAGAGAAGACTAGGCTAGTAGCAGATATAAAACAATGCAGGAAAAGTTCTCTTTCCAAATAGGAGCTTTCTTAGATTCACAAATATTTATATTTTTATTATAATTTATTTATTAAATAATTATATAAATGGGTAAGTTCCATTATATTAGTTTTAAGGAACTAAAACCTGTTCAAAGCTGGATAATGTATCACAAGACAAATCTAAACATTGCCAATTACGATTTACACACAGAATACATCACTTGTTATTTACAAACCACAATGATTATGTTTAGACACAACCATAACCCAAAGTTAACAAATCATTTTATTGCTGTGGAGAATGTGCAATGAGAAAATTGGGTCTTTCACATGAGCTACAAAACAGCCAGCTTCAAAAGGAGTTAAGGGAAGAAAAAAAATTAAGTCCACATTGAGTTTGGTTGTTTCCTATATATCATGTCTTTGTTTCTTCAAGATTTAGGCATGTCAATGTTAACGCTTAAGGTTCAGAGTTTCTTAACAAAGGACACTTACGAGGTGCGCACTTCCTTGGTTGATTTTTGGAGATTGGCATTTTTATCCCCAAGGCGCTTGACCAATGAAGCCAGCATCTTACGTTGATTCTTGACTGCATCCTCCAAGAACTGGTACCTACAGAGATATTATTTTAAACATTTGTATCAAAAACTTTTCACCAGTACACATTGTTAGTTTAGCAACCACAGGAGAGAGATTTCCTAAACTATTTGACATTACAGGGAGTTAATGTTAATTGACAGCAATTGGGAACAGAATTGCCATTGTTTAATGACACAGTCATAAAGTGTGACATCACATGACCATGCCACAGTCATGGCAATTCTGGCAGTCACAACTGCCTTTGTTAAGTGAGTATCACATGTGTAGCTAAAGGAGGATCCACATGACTGCAACCTTTGACTTTCTTATGGCTTCTTATGGCTTCCTCGCTGAAGTCAGCAGGGAGCATCAGAAATTATGATCATTTGACTACAGTATCATGCCACAGCTGGAATTCCAAGAACCAGTCATAAGTATAACTTGTTCAGTATTGGCACAAGTGTAGTCACTGAACAAAGGACTACCTGTATCTATTTCAACCAAGGCAGAGAAAGACTACTACTATACATAAAGAAGACAATTTGCTAGACAGCACACAAATTCAATTACCTTCTAATACATTATATTATTTTTTTTTATCTTTTTCACAAAGTGGGAAAAGGAGAACTAAACTTATGAATACTGCTGAATACAGAAATACAGCTGTTGAATACAGAAATAGTCTATAATTTTTTTTTTTTATTTTAAGCACATTTAATGGAAAATGCATATGTACTCCAAAAAATAAAAGAGAAGCAAGATTAGAATGATCACTTGAAACTCTGTTCCCCAGAAACTGCAGCATTTGCAATGTCCTCAAACAGTACCTATCAATGCTCAGAATCTCAGGAAATAAAACTAAATATCTTAAAATCACCATATTCCTATGCAGATATCATTATCATTTAAAAAATGTGTTAAGAGGAGAGTTCACAACACTGCACAAAGACAGACAGGAGTATCCAAGACCTGAAAGGACTACTAAGCCATGGCCCAGGATAATGAACCCTACACATTCTCATAAAACTGCAGAATCATCCAAAATTAATAGCAGTATAATTATACACGCTACAGAAAAGCTTACTGGTGATCTTTGTGAGCATTCAGCTGACAGTCCCGGCACGTGAGGGTATCACAGGTGTCACAGAACAGAACGAGAGGCTCGTGTTTATGGACGGAGCAGTAGATAGTCTTCTCCCTTGCCTGCGATTTGGAGGAGCCTCAACAAAAACAGAAGTAGTATTAGAATGGTTACTTATAGTTTGGCCTTGCAGAGACCAAAAGTATAGGAGATGCCAATGTGTATAGGAAAACAGCTTATTTCAGTGTACCAAGTGTAATAAGGTTCAAAGGATGTTCATTACTTTTCTCAGCCACAATTATTTTATGCCTTATCTGTTTAGCATATTCACCAAGTCAAGTTTACATATTTTTTTTCATACCAGTCCCTGTAATTAGTCCCATGAGGCCTTCTCTTTGTGTTACTTCATACCTGTGGATCGGACTGTATGGTCCTTAGTGTACTTCACTCTCTGATGGGCCTCCACACATGTCTCACACAGAGGCTCTTGGCACTCCACACAAAAGCTGGTGGCAGGGGCATTATCTTCACAACTAGTGCAACACTAATAGGAAAATGCTACTGATTAATCAATCAAATAACAACAACAACAACAACAACACTAATACTAATAATAATAAACAGGTCTCATCTCCAGCTCTGGAAATGTAAAATAGACAAGCCACTAATATTACCTGATTAGCATCCCTAGGATCACCAAGAGCTTCCGTGTCACCATCCCTCAAAAAGTAGTTCTCCACAATGTCTTTAAGATAACATTGATGCTTGCAAACTGGACAATCAACCACTGGGGGATAAAAAAGGGAATTTAAAATCTACAGGAATACAGAACAAAAGCAAACACTTCTTTTCAAATATCATTCTAACTATAGTTTCAGCAACTTTTCCCGATGGCAACTGATCACTTTACAGTTAAAACCAGCACTTTGAATTGTATTTGGAAGCTTATTGCCAATCATTTCAAGATTCAGAAAATTATATTAATCTAACATGTGAAGATCATGCAGTCACACTCACATCTATTGTCAGTCTCCAATAGGAACAGGCAAATAAAAGTGTGTGAGAGCTTGCTTGCCCGCTCTAGATGCATTCTTAAGTCTAATATAGAAACTACATCTATGGTTGATCAACAGTTTTTAAACTATAAAGGGTTGAGAAACTTTATTCTGTCAAAATACTGCTCAATTTTTCTTTGTTCCATTTCCTCAGCTTTCTATAGATTTTGTTTATAAACATTCAGAGTAATATTGCTACTAATATTACTGATTACTTATATTTATGTCACACTCCTGCCAGAGATCATCCATGAGCGTGACCAATGCCATTTTGGTCCCATATTTGGGTCCAAAACCTGGCTAAAAAAGGTCCAGATAATCTGTTTCCACCAGGATTCTCTGGAGTTGCAACGCCACCACCTTCTTAACCACCTTTCCTAGAATGTGGAGATGGGAAACTGGAAGAAAATCATCCAGAATGGTAGGGTCCAGCAATGCTTTCTTGATTAGGAAGCACTCCTTTAAAAATCAAGGGACAATCCCTCCAACAAAGATGAATTCACTATCAGATGGAGTCATCCATATGATACCTAACAGGCAGCATTAACCAGCCAGGAGGGGCATAGATTAAATGCACACATGATGATGTTTGCATTCTGTAGGACTCTCTCCCAAACTGATCCCAGATATTTGGGTGAGACTGCTTCCCGGACCATTTTCACAGGATTTGTTAACATGCTTAGTATCCAACTGGGAACGAATCTGAGCAATTTTATATGTTTGGAGAATTCCTCCACACAACTCTGTAGATGGATCTTTGGGCCTTCCTTTTCAAGGAGTCTGGGTGAACCTAAACAGGACCACTGGGTGGTATTCCGTGGATGCAGTAAGAGCTTCATTTTCCTCCAGACATCTCTTGACTGTTTTTAGCTCCCTCAACCTCGATATTGTTTATTTATTGCTTTTTATTTATTTAACTTGCCTTTTGTCTAACTTTTTTCTAAAACACTTGCTTTTAGGATTTTCCAGACACCTGTTTCAATTAATAACTTTCCAGACACCTGTTTCAATTTCTACTAGTTCAAGGCCAAAAGTACGGGAAATACGGCAATATTTTATTGTTTATTTGATAAAATTATATATAAATGTTCTTAAAAGCACATTCAGAGCCCAATATTTTTACTTTCCATTATCTGGTTAGCTTATCTGTTTATTAGCTTGTAGGCCCCAATGATTGACTCCATTGGCCTTTCATTTGTACACTTATCTGACAGTGCAAGCACTCAAAAAAAGATGACATTCTTTCTCTTTTCTCCCCCTCTTCCTAGTCATGTCCTCATTGATTACTTAGTAATCAAAGTATCTTCATTATGTCAGGCCTAACAGCTTGCATCAAGTAATCTTATTCTTAGCCATTTTACAAAAGAAATGCTTACAACAGGGCTTTGTCATTTAAATTCAAAAGGAATCCTCTAAAGGTTTTTCAAAGGCGGTATCAGGAAATAACTCATTTTCAAATTATGGTGCATTCACCAGGAGAATCTGGGATACAGTTGCAATTTCCATGCCAGAGCAATTTTATGTTTTAAATTTTGCTTAGAAAAAAAAAATTGTTCGGTTCAATAAAACCTTACTCAAATCTTTTGGTGTTATCTGATCTAGGTCCAATTAAAATCATTTGGAATTTATTGAGCATAATAGCAATTATTTGCTGCCATAATTTAAACTATCTTGTAGAACTGCACAAGAAAAGTTTGCCTCAAACATTTTTTTAACAAATAACATTTACATACACATGCATATATGCGTGCATCTCAGTTTCATCTCACTGTAAATCTTGGTTTCTTGCTCAGATATCCTGCCTTGCATCCTCCCTCTAATTCACAGTGGCCCCATCCTAAATGTGACATTCTGTCCCCTTACTTAAGGGATTATGAGGCAGAATTCAGCAAGGCAAAAAGCAATGTTTTCGATAGGAGAACCAAGAAAATAAGTCTGATAGGGTGTGTATGTGTGTGAACATACCTACCACCAGATGTTGTACAGGGAATCAAGTCCTATTTACATAAAATAGTCCCAGAATTAAATTTTTAAATACCACTAACAACATTCATCTGCAATAGTCGGGGCAATATTTTACATAAAATAGTCCCAGAATTAAATTTTTAAGTACCACTAACAACATTCATCTGCAATAGTCGGGGCAATATTATCTTCTATCATAGTAATGTTTTAAAGACTGAAACAAAAACAACAAAAAAAGTCTGTGAAACAGGACTTCCATATCAGAAAAACTATCCAGAGGTAGAAGAGGCCCTACAGATGTCGTACATACCCAAATAATGTGCCAGATTAGACTAGCTAATAGTTTAATCAGAAGCAGCTTCATATATTCAATTTAAGCAAGACAGACATTATCCTTAGAAAGCAACCACAATCTGCTATTTACCAATAGCTTAACCATGCAGGGATAAGTACACCTTAGATTAGAATATGGCTGAACATGTATCAAATTAAAATCATTTCTTAGGTTTGTTAAGATGTTAATTTAGAAATTGTAACTTTGCTTTAATACTTTCTCTCACCTGCCTTATTCGATTATACATTGCCCTTGTTTGGAGCATATGAGCACAAAGGTTTTGCACATGGCTGAGTTCACAGTTCTGGGACAAAATCTACCTTCATCAAAATGTATTTGACTAGACATGGGGTAGGCAACCTCGGCTCTTTTATGACTCATGGACTTCAACTCCCAGAATTCCTGAGTCAGCATGGCTGACTCAGGAATTCTGGGAGTTGAAGTTCATGAGTCATAAAAGAGCCGAGGTTGCCTACCCCTGGACTAGACCTTCTAATCTTGGACAAAAGTCTGAATCTTTCAGGGAAAAATAGAAAACAGCTGCATGTAGTATATCTAAATATGCAAATTATTTTAACTACAGCTTATTTTGCTCTCATTTTCATTTGTACATACTTTAATATTATGTCATTAGCTCTAAATAGAACCCAAGGAGTGAATAACATTATTTCAAGGTGTTTTCTCAAGCTTCAGTTCCAGATGATGTACACTATACCTTCTTGAATATTGTCTCAAAAATGGTTAATTGTCAACCAAGTTTCCATCAATTTGAATTGTTTCCCAATCAAAAGACATTCACAGGTAGCATAATATGAGAGGATAAATATCTCCTGATGTAAGTGCTTACCCTTTATTATTCCTGGGAGATAGGAAAAAAAGATTTAGTTTTTTGCATGTGCTACTCGGTACCATTTACTCCCACTAAAAGGTCTACTCCAGTGTTTTTCATTTTTGGCAGCTTGAACACATGGACTTCAGAATTTTCCAGAAAATCCCAGAATTTTCCAGCCAGCATACTGTGTACAAGAGTTGAAGTCCACATATCTTTTTAAGTAGACAAAATTGATAAACTCAATCCTGTAAAATCCTAATAGGAAATTAGTTAAGCCTTCACTTCCCTCTTATTACCTCCACAAAATAGCAATCTGTGCACTGCTTTTAACATAAAGAAAAATGAGAAAAAGGTATGTTTTTTCTCATGCCATGCACAGTAGCCCATTTGCAATAGAAAATGGATACCCTTAAAAAAATCTATTCAAATCTATAGCCCAGCCTGCAGCTCTGAGAGAGAAATTTATCAAGGGAAGATGCAGTCCCTGGCAGGGGATAGCTATTGATCTCAAAATGGTACTAAGGACATATTGTATAGTTCTTGTCTTGCTATTGCTGCTGTTAGATAATTGAGACTCTCATAAAACTATTGGAGAGACTTTCTTTCTCTTTTCTTGCATAAGTTACATTTATGGAGATGCAATTAAAGGGTCAACGCCAGAATCAGACTTGACATTTTAAGAACTGGGGAAAAAACTGCATTGCTGTATTGGTGCTTTTTTCATTTCTTGTTGCTTTCCACCTATCAGAAAGCCTATATAGTGGGCTTCACTTGTTTGTGTGGCCCGGTTGCTGGCATGCTTCGGCACCGGTACCGGGGATTGGGGATCCCTGTGCTAGAGTAGGGCTCTGGACAAATGAACATGTTGTCTTTAAAATCTTAGCCTCTAAGTGTGCCAGACATTCATTCATTGGGTTTTTTGGAAATTTTGACAACCAATGTCAGAACTGCCATTATTCACTAGCTGCTGCTCTGTGCATGTGGAGGGGGGAGCCGTCAGAAGGAGGGAAGGCTGGCTGTGGAATTCTGGGAGTTGAAGTCCACATGCCTTAAAATTGTCAAGGTTGAGAAACACTGAATTACACTCTCAGCACAGTTCACCTCACAGAGTAGTTGTGTGAAAAAAGGAGAAGGAGTGTTAGTATGTTCACTGCCTTGAGTTATTTATAAAACAATAAAAGTGTGATTAAAAATAGCTTTATTTATACCCTGCCTTTATTTTTTATAAGTAACTTGATGTGGGGAACATATCCAACACATCTTCCTCCTATTTTCCCTACAACAAGGGGAGGGTGGGTTGAACTGAGAGAGTCACTCAGCTGGCTTTCATGCCTAAGGCAGGACTTGAATTTCCCATTTTCTAGCCTGGTGGCTTAAGCAGTAGACTAAACTGGTTACTAGTCCTGCCCTAACTTGGTCCCTTAAGTAAGAATGATCCGGTGTAAAGGGTTTACTTTACTAAAGGCCAAGTTAATTACAGTATAGCAAAGTCAAAACCGACTTTTCCCAATTAACTTTATCTGTTCAGTTCTTCCCCAGGTCCTCCCCCTTATTGTCCAATAGTATTCGAATAAATTGTTTTGGGAACTGTCTCTTCAAAGGCCAGTGCTTTGACCTTCAGATGGTGTCTCTGGAAGATACAGATAAGTAGTTAGCCTTCCCTCCTTCTGACGGCTCCCCCCTCCACATGCAGAGTGTAGCACCTAGTGAATAATGGCAGTTCTGACAATGGATTATCTTCCCACATGTTGCATGGTCACTTTCCTTTCTTTAATGGCCTTCTGGATATCCTTCAGCAATTAGCCTGACTCTGGAAGAAGTTTGTCTTCAGCAGTTAAAGTAACTAATCCTTTATGATTTCCCAGACATCACTTCCTTCTTTCCAAAAGTCCAAAACAGTCTAGCCAACTCTTCTCTTCCTACCAGCACACCATCCCCTTTCTCTTTGTTTCTACTCTTATCCCCAGAGTTTTTTGTGTGGTGAAAAGCTTTTTATCCATTATTCTCCCAGCCTGTGTCCAACCTGTAGTTATCAAAGTTAACCAAACACAATACAGTGCATGTTTTGGTGAAGGTATGGCAGGATTGCATTTTTCAGCTGCTGCATTCTCTCTCTCTCTCTCTCTCTCACACACACACACACACACACACACAGATAATTCAAAAGAATAAACAGGGACTTATTTAGGCTCAAGTGTGTCTAATCTTATCAGCCTGTTGCAACTACAAAACCAGGGCTTTTCCCCCTCAATTGTAGTCCTAGCCAAAATATTAAAGTTACACAAAAATGTTGATTGTGGGAATCACTCTATACTTTTAACCTCCCCCCCCCCAAAGTCCTTACTCAATTGCAATAACCTCCACCATCTTAATAATCATATGTTTGCCGGCAAATTCAGTGACCCTTAGGGGACTGTTTAGTATATCACTCCTTTCAGTACAAATGTGTCTCTGACCTAGATGAAAGAGAAAGTAACTTTGTGTTTCACTCAGGTTCCACTAAAGCAGTGTTTCTCAACCTTGACAATGCTGGCTGTGGAATTCTGGGAGTTGAAGTCCACATGCCTTAAAATTGTCAAGGTTGAGAAACACTGCACTAAAGACTCATTTTTAACCTCATTATAATCTATACAGTTAACAAACCAATAAACAAATCTTAAGATCATAAAAATTTGAACACCCTTCCAGATACCAATAAATCCCTAAAAGGTACCGTATATTCCGGCGTATAAGACGACTGGGCGTATAAGACGACCCCCAATTTTTCCAGTTAAAATATAGTTTGGGCTATACCCACCGTATAAGACTATCCCTGTTCCAACGCACACCAAATAAAAATTAAAAAATATCAGATTTGATTTCAATATGGTAATTTTAATTCAAATGCTTATGACATGCAGGTACTTAGCAGGAAAACTGTCACTTATAAACATAAGGCTGTTTGTCATCAAACATGTAAACATAAAACAGTGCAAGTGGATTAAACTTTTCCTAATTAATTCTAAAGCT
>NW_015386394.1:1250819-1263968 GCF_001527695.2 Protobothrops mucrosquamatus
TCCCTTTCTTTTTCTCTCTCCCTGTCTCCCTTTCTCTCTCCCTCCTTCTTTCTCTCTCTCTCTCTCCCTGTCTCCCTCTTTCTCTCTCCCTTTCTCCCTCTTCTCTTTCTCTCTCTCCCTCTCTCTATTTCTCTTTCCCTCTTTCTCTCCCTCTATTTCTGTCTCCCTCCCCTTAAAATCCTTAAAGGTTATGCTTGGGTGGAAGACTTTTTCTTTTACAGATGGGGCGGGTGGGCCTGACATTCGCGCGCAGGCAGGACCCCGCCCGCTGAGCCACCGCTTCCCCATCGCCCTCCACACCAGCCGGCTCCATCTCCAGACCTCCCAGCTGACGGGCGCAGGTCCGGGGGTCGCCAGCTGACGGGCGCAGGAGTTCGGCGCTGCAGCGTCCTCCCCTTCACCCTCCACACCGGCCAAAGCGTTGCCTGACATTTCGGCCGACGGGCGCAGGTCCGGGGGTCGCCAGCTGACGGGCGCAGGAGGTAGGCGCCACCGCGGCCTCCCAGCCACTTGCTTCTTCGGTTGGAGCAGTTGCAAGGGTTAGGGCCGAAGAAGCAAGTGGCTGGGAGGCCGCGGCGGCGCCTACCTCCTGCGCCCGTCAGCTGGCGACCCCCGGACCTGCGCCTGTCAGCTGGAACATCAGGCAACGCTCTAGCCGGTGCGGAGGGTGAAGGGGAGGACGCTGCAGCGCCGAACTCCTGCGCCCGTCAGCTGGCGACCCCCGGACCTGCGCCCGTCAGCTGGGAGGTCTGGAGACGGAGCCGGCTGGAGTGGAGGGCGATGGGGAAGCGGTGGCTCAGCAGGCGGGGTCCTGTCTGCGTGCGAATGTCAGGCCCACCCGCCCCATCTGTAAAAGAAAAAGTCTTCCGCCCAAGCATAACACAGAGGCTTGAGACACGGAGGCACGGGATGCGGAGCGGCGCGGTGGGAGGCAGCAGGACGGGGGGAGGGGTTACCTGCATCCTGCCAGCCGAACTCTGGAAGCCTGCCTGAATACCCGTATTTTCTGGCGTATAAGACGACTGGGCGTATAAGACGACCCCCGACTTTTGAGAAGATTTTCAGGGTTTAGAAAGTCGTCTTATACGCCGGAAAATACGGTAGTTCTTTGACTCTTGTTACAATGCAATCCTCTGTGTTTGAAGAAAATCTCCATTCAGGAATTTGCTGTTACATTATTGTAAAATGAAGTGAATTTTCAAAAATTGCTTTTTTATTGAATTAACGTAACTCAGAAATGTAACTATAAATAAGTGTCTGAGACTGATGTTGTTTAGGGCTTAATGATGTTACTCTCCATGATGTATCCAAAATACATAGTATTTTCCTCTTTAGGCCAGTATTTTCCACCAAAATTCTTTTAGTATATAGAATCTATAAAGGTTACATGATTGTCATCCATTATCTTTTTAAAAAGGTGAGATGACCTGACTCTACTATGAACAGAGATACATTTGGGAGTGTTGGGAAACACAGGTATGTTCAAATTCCTGATCACTGACCATTAAGACTTCCCTTCCACAGCAATTTGCCCTCCCTATCATTTTTAGAATTTCTTACATATCCCTCACTTTCTCAGGCCTTACTTTTGATGTCAACTTCTCTCCAGTCTTCTAAAAGAGAACAGATTTATTTTATTTTTGGAAGAGGAGACAAGTTGATATTATTCCACTTTAAACAGTATTCTGAAGTATATCTTTACCTTTAGATGCAATAGCATTGTTTTGCTTGACTGCAATATGCAAAACATGAGTTCCTGTTATTTATGCAAGAGATTCAATCACCTCTCCAGAAAGTAGTTTTGCTCAGAAAGTTGCTTTAATTCTCAGTTCTACATGAACTAGATAAGATATGGCAGGATCTGTCTCCCTTCTTTCTGGGAGTTAATCTGCTCCTGAAACCACTCATTTTTTTTCTTTATTATGCGTCATTTTAACTTGGGAGATGCTCAAATGACAGCTGGGAGGATGAATATACAAACCAAATCAGGGAAGTCTGCAGAGTTCTGAATCAGACAAAGACTATTACTGCCCCTATGTTCTGAATGATAGATGGTGATATACGGTATGCTGAAAAGGAATAGTAGTTAAACGAGGAAGAAAACCAAAACAACTTATCTTGCATAGAAGGAATGATACAATAAAAACCAGGACACAATTAAGCAACTTTTCAGAAGAGAGGGAGAAAGGAAGACAGGACTGATAATAGGACAAAAAATCTTGTGCCACTATGCTGTACAGCACTTGAACACTGTAGTATGAAACAACCCAAATCTTTTGTCATCTAAATTTTTTTTGGGGGGGGGAGGGGGGCATATGACTTTTTCATTCAAAAATACAAGATATGAAAATCAGAAAAGAACTGAAAGAAAATATTTTTATTCATTCTTTAAAATTCCAATATTTCTGGTTAGACAGGCATACAAAATGCCCAAATGTACTCCATCTTTTTAGAAAAAAATACCTACATCCAATATAAAATATACATTTAGACTCTTAAAAATAACATGAATGCACATTTCCTATGAAATTATAATTAACATTTTGTAGTTAGTTCATTTGTAAAGGTAGTCTTCCTTGCTATAAATTGTCATCAGGATTTAAATTGCATCACCCCGTTTATAAACTATTTATTTCAATCAAACTTTATAGAGAATTAAAAGTGGCACATTTTCCTTATACTGTTTTTCTTTAACAATAATGTATAATTCCACATAAAAAACAAATGATTCCTAACTGTATGTCCTAAATGCAGAGAAAGCCCATGTTCGCTTAAAATATGTATAGGTAATTTAGCTGCGATTACGCAAGCAATATAAATTTGAGGGGGCTGCCCCCCCCCCAATACTATGAATTAGCTAAAACACGGGTTTGCGATTTTTCAGCCTGCATGTCGTGAGAATATAAACAAACACACGGGATGATTAAGGAAGCTTTCAAAAATGAAGAGAGGCGGACACTTCGAGAGGTTTTCAGCCTGTTGATAAAAGCAGCCTTACTACTTAAAAAAATGGGGGTGGGGGCTGTGGCGTCCCCCTCGCCCATCCCTCCTAGGCTCCACTTCTCGCGATACGCGCTCCAGGGCTGTGCACTCGACTCGTCGGAATGCGCATGGCTACGCCCCTCCGACTGCACCTCTGCCGCCATACATCATCCCCCTCCCCAAGCCCCTTATCAAAAAGCAAGCTAATACAAACTTCCCCTTGCAACAAGTTCTCTCATTAAGAAAGGAACCCAAAACGCACAGCTGGAAGAAAGATCCAAGGACTGAACCCATTCATCCCCCCCGCCACCGCCGCCTCGTGTGTTTCCCCCACCACCATCTCCCGCCTCCATTCACCGCCCCTTTTCCTTTCCTCCATTTTTTCACACCAATCTACGGACGTCCTCAGCACAATCGCGCGGGCCTCCCATCCACCTCCCTAGCGTAAACACACAACATCATGCAAGCCTCCCCTTATGCGCGGGACCAACCGCAGGCAAGAAGCGGATCAGTCCGTCCGGAGACAACTCTCTGGTACGGCAAACAAACCGGGACAGGAGAATAATAAAAGCTCTCAGCAAAAAGCACGTTTGTATTCTCCGCCCATTGCAAACCTTTTTTCTTGTTCCTTGCACAGGAGGGCCAGCATCCTCTCCATCATCTACCCCAGAAACAGATCCCGGGCTCTCCCTGCCCGAGATCGCCACTTCCAGGTCTCTTACCTTGCCCATCCTTGTTGTTGCCGGCCGAGACAGGCTCGACTTTGATGCACTCCTTGCAGACGGTGTGGAGGCAAGGAAGGAGCCGCGGATCGCGCTCGGAGCGGAGCCGCTCTCGGCACACGCCGCATTTCTCTAGCAAGTCGATACCTTCCACGTTGAGAGGAGCGGAGGAGGAGGAGCGTTGCTTGTCCCCGGCGACAGCGCCTCCGCCAGCTTCCGCCGGAGCAGAGGCCGTTGCAGTCCCAGAGGCCGACATCGCAGTCCCGGAGCTGCTGCTGCTTACGATCGCCGCTACCGGCAACCAAGCCGAAAAGCCGCGAAAACGTAGGCGCGTGCAGGTCTGGACCTCGCGAGTCTTGGAACCGCTGAGGCCTCGACGGCGCAGCACGCGAGATCGCTAGACAACGAAAGCAGCGCGCGCAGCTCACCGTCACAGAGGAAGACCTGATTCTGTCCCTATTTGCTCGCTTCGATGTCCCTCCTCCTTATGCCCCTCCCACTTGGCCGACTGAACCACGGGTAATTAGAGGGGGGCGTGGGGGAAGAGGAGCAAACTGCTTAGCCTGCTAGAGTCTTTTTCTGTCTTTTACTGTTCTCCGCCCAGTTGGACCGTATCTTCAGAAAGGGTGTTTCATTACAGATAGACATTCAATCCAACCAATAGCCAAAGTTCTTTTTTTTTTAAAGGAAAGTTCAAGTAAAAGAGAAAGATATATCTATCCACCGGAATTCGGCTAGATTTGTTTAGTTTTTTATTCCAGGACAAAAGTTCAAGGTCCGCCCCTTAAAAGGCGGATCAAACGAAAGAAGATTTAAGAGATTTGAAACCATGGCAACGTGGCATTCATCCGGGCCAAAAGGGAGTGGGGTTTGGGATTGGCGGGAAAACAGCCAGTAACTGCCTCAAACTGAGAAGCTACCTGGAGGGTCGGGCCAATCATTTGAGTCCATCTATGCGGCTGTCTAAGCGAATTCTTCTTAGCCTCCATGTTGGAAACCAAAGTGCCCTTTTCGAGTAAATGGCTGAAATGGGTGAAGCTTTAGGTTACTGTACTGTTTCCTAGATGACTGCAAATAGATTCTCAAGTGACACTAGTATATGGAGAGAGAGAACTATAAGCAGAGACTAACCAGCTTTTGGAGCTATTTTTTTTAAATGGTAGCTGAATTTTTAAATTGCGAATGCCATTAGCCAAAACAAGCCGGAGTTCACATATTAAACTTAAATGACTATTTTGAATCCACAGTAGCTGGGCTCACATATACAGTGTAGTTTACAAACTGAGAGCCAGTTGCAGTTAAGGCATCAAACTAGCAATGACAAGACTTTATTTCTAGTGCCATCTAAGGTGCACAGCTGGCTATCTTCCAGTCCCTCTCTCAGCCCTAGCAAGGAGGCAATAGCAAACCACTTGAAAAACCTTGCCAAGAAAACTGCAGAGACTTGTCCAGGTAGTCTCTGAGAATTGGACACAATTGAGTGGAAGAAGTTTATAAACCAGTATAGCTGAGCTTACACAATAAATATATACAATGTGTGAATGCAATATAGGCAATGCTGTTTTGTTGGGGATTCATATACCAGTGAAGATTGATCCACAATACATTTTTTTTATTTTGCTGACTATTGAGCGCTTAGAGAAATAGGATAGCACATGCTTAAAATTTTGCAATATTTAATAAATATATTTGGATGAAGATCCATGTTTTCATGAACTGAAACTACTTTTCACAAGTACTGAATACCTTAATGAAGACTTATGCTACACTATATATTTTATATTGTGACTTTTAATACAATCAAGGTGGTCTACATAGCAATTACTATTTTATCCCGACAACAATTTTCTGGTAATTCTGGTTGACAGAGTGATTGGCCCAAAGACATACTTATGCTTTCATGGATGAGGAAGACTTAGATTCCTTCTGGATTTAAACATAGCAGTAACTGTGTTAATTAAATAATGCCTAATATCATGTCTAATGCTAACTTAAGTCATGTTTCAGAAATCAAAGTGACTGGATTCACACAACATGTAAAACAACCCTACAATATGGCTTTCCTTGATGTGTGAACCCCAATAATTCTGTTTTTTTTCAGTTAACAGTGAATAAATAAACATTGGCCTTATGTAGTGTCAGGACATATCTCAAGCAGTCAACAATTCAGACTTCTTTTAGTATATGACATAAAGCCAACTTCTGATATTCATGTATTTCATTAAAGAAAAAGCTAGCCTAAAAACTGAAGTTGCTTTTTGTCTTAATACAACTTTTTTATTTGCTATCTAAGAGTAGTACATAACAGAAAATATAGGAAGCGATGAAGGAAAATACAACCCAGATAAAGCATTCTGAGAGTATGAGGTATCTGACTTAACTTATTTTCAACCAATGTATGGCAACTTATATTATTACATAGTTTAAGTTCTGTAGTGATGTGTAATATAATGTACTAAAATGCACCAAATTTAAAATTAGCAAAATTTAGCAGGTGTGAATGTAACTTTTAAGACAATGTGATTTCTTTGGTCTAGCTGAGACATTTTACCTTGTAAACAATTCATGTGATACACAAACACAAACATTGTTTTGAATTATTTATTACATTGAAGTCTCTGCCTTGCCAATATATTGAAAAATTACACAATTGCAAAAAACACCTCCTATAGTACAGTTGTATGGATAGCAATTTTAAAAAGCCTATATTGAATATATTGGGCAAATCACAATAACTTCCTCTATTTCCTTAATATGAACCACCTGGAGGGTAAAAGATAAGGCCATTTAGATGTTAATACAGTAAAGTAGAACAATCAGGATTAGTTCATTCTTTTATATTGTCAGCAGAAATACAACCATTTCTCCTCTTGTTTCTTTATTCAATTGCTACATAACTTTGAGAATATCTTGAATGGGGATGGGAATAGAAAATAAAAAGGAAGATGGGCATTTAGTTACATAGCTTCTCTGTCCATGTGCTGTTCATTCGTTTTGAATTCATTAATCCTCAGATGACTTCCTGGTATTCTTCCATCATTCAGCTCTATGTTCAACACCTCATATTTTGTTAAGTGTCAGAGGTTGATAAAACTATAAACAGAAGCCCTAACTTTTATGTTTACCTCTATATTAGCTACAGATCCTGGGAGTGTGAAAAAAGACAATGAAATATCAGAATATTGTATTCGGTATGACCAACATTATATACTGAAGAACACTGATGTATTAACAGGGAGTATGGATTCCAGTTAGGTTCTATAGATGGAGGACAGAAATTGTTCATCATTTCAGATCATTAATCTGAACTTATCTCTTTTCCCAAGAAGTGGTGCAGCTTAGATTCTACACTTCATGATGTAAAGAGACAGTGCTATTAGACAATCATATCTTACTTGAGAATGAATTAAATGAATCCTCAATTTAACAGGCTAATTAAAAGAAGAGAAGTCTGTTAAAGTAGAATATCTGTTGAATCTCAGTGGGCTTGCCACTTGCATAAAATAGCAAAAAGACTTTTAGGCATGTGTATGTATAAAATAGTGAGATTTTATATATGGTATTTTACCTAAAATATAGGATAGGGTTTTACGGATGCACAGAAGCTTATAGTGAATTGAAGGAGTTTATTGCAGTTGAATTTTTTAAAATGTTTACTTCATACTATAAAATTGCACTAGTAAACAACTAATTGGCTGCTCCTGACTTTAAGTGGTCTTTTTAAAAAGTAGGACAACATAACAGTAGTTAAGACAGTCTTGCAGTTTTGCAATTGTAGACTACAATTTTATGATACAGCTCTAATTGTACACAATTCAAAAACAAGATCAGTAAAGCCTTCAGGTTAAGTTCTTTGTACTGACTGCTCATTCTTGGTTTGTTATTTACCAGGCCATCTTCTACAGTAGATCTTAATTTCTTTGTCAAACTGTTGGTTCATTTCTTTAACTTTGACATGTTACTGAATTACAATTCCCAGAAATCCAAGCCAGAATTGCCAATGATGAGAGATGGATGCTAAGAATTACAGAGATTTCTCAAGATCATAGATTACTCTTACCTACCGTATATCTTATTCCTGAATCTTATTCAATATCTCTCTAAATTTAAAATCCATCAGAAAAATCACTTTTTTTAGTTATTTCCTTTTTGTTTTGGTTAAAAACTCATGAAAACTGCCTTGTAAATTGAATCCAAAACAAAATCATTCCGAATGAAACAAACATTTTGATGATCTGCAGAGATATATGCAAATGGAATAGTGTAAATAAAGTTAACCCCTAAAACAGTGGTAGTGTTAGATAAACTTAAAAGACAGTTTCTAGTATTCTTCTTCTCACAAAGGTTTGAAAGTTTGCCTTATTAAGTACCATGTGTGGATGGATTATTTTGAAAAACAGTTTGCTGTTGGAGAGAGAAGAACTAATTCTCCCTAATGCTATGAATACATTCTACAAAATATTTCTAGGCAGCAAAAAGGAAAGAGCTGTTTGTTCCTTTGAGGATCTTGTAATCTCTACCTAGATAAATTAACATATGGCACCAGCAGGATTTAAAGCAGTTTTAATTGTTGTCATTTTACATTATCTATCCATGGGATTTATTGGTGAAATACAATGCCTTCTGTGCAGCAAGAACTTATTATGTGATTATCTATCTCGGGTATCTTCCTTTAGCTAGCCAATTGGAATGACCTCCACATCTGCTGAAAATATTCTTGGCATACACTCCTGGAATTTTCACTCATCGCTCATTCAACATCCATCTGGCTTCCTGCTACAATAAGGCAACACAGTGGGGCTTTAGGAAGAGAATAACTAACCTAAAATGATCAAAGATTAAATCTCTCCAGAATGCATATGGGTAAATATAAAAGAGAAAAAAGGTGACATTGCCATAGGTGTATATTACAGGCCACCCAACCAATCAGAAGAAATAGATGAACTCTTTGCCAACCAGTTAACAAATATATGTAGGAAGCATACCACAGTAGTAACTGGAGACTTCAACTATCCAGATATCAACTGGGAAACAAATTTCAGCGAGCGGGAGATCAAACAGATTCCTAACCAACCTAGCTGACAACTTTGTCACCCAAAAGGTGAAGGAGGGAACTAGATGTAAAGCTATACTGGACTTAATTCTTACTAATAGAGAAGAAGTGATAGAGGGAGTTAAAGTTGTCAGAACCTTGGGTGAAAGTGACCACGTCGTACTGGAATTTAATATAATGCAAACACTAGCAACCCTACCAGTGTCTTAAACTTCAAAAAAACTGACCTTAACATAAACTCAGAGAGAACCTAGGAAAGATCCCATGGATGGAAATCCTAAAGGGGAAAACAACCCAGGAAGCGTGGGAAACCCTGAAAAATGCAATCATAAAAGCCCATACCAGCACAATGCACTGAAAAAAGAAAAACAAGACATTCAAGAAGAAACCAGCATGGTTGCACAAAGTTCTCTCTGACAAACTGAAAGACAAAAAGGGCAAATACAAAAAATGGAAAGAGGGGCACATAACTTAGGCCGATTATCAGCAGACAGCCAGAACATGCAAAGATGAAGTCAGGAAAGCAAAGGCTCAGAACAAACAAAGAGTTGCAACAGAAATCAAGGATAATAAAAAATGTTTCTTTCAAATATTAACAACAAGAAAAAAGTCAAGGAAACTGACTTTAGGTTCACTAAAGAGAGAAGAAGACAAGGAAATAACAGGGAGAAAGCAGAGCAGCTTAACTCATACTTTGCATCAGTCTTCACACAAAAAGTAACTATAGCCCAACATACCAAAAAACCCACTGCAAAAGACAAACTAAAAACAAAAAATAAAATAAGCAAGAAAATGGTAAGAGAACACCTATTTGACCTTGACGAATATAAATCACCGGGACCCAATAGATTACATCCCAGAGTTCTGAAGGAGCTGGCAGATATTATCTCAGAACCATTGCACCACACCTTTCATAAATCCTGTAACACCTGAGGATTTGAAAAGGGCTGATGTGGTTCCCATCTTCAAGAAAGGGGGAAAAACAGACTTAGGAAACTACAGACCAATCAGTTTAACATCAATACCTGGGAAGATCCTAGAAAAGATAACCAACTAGAAGCAAACAACTAGAAGCAAACAAAGTTATAACTAATAGCCAGCACAGGTTTCTTAAAAACAGATCATGCCAAACCAATCTTATTTCATTCTTTGACAAAGTGACTAAACTAGTAGACCAGCGAAATGCTGTGGATGTAGTATACTTAGATTTCAGCAAGACATTTGATAAAGTAGACCACTACCTACTCTTTAGTAAGCTAGAAAAAGATGGAATAAACAACATCACCCCCAGACGAATTTTTAGTTGGCTGGCAAACTGTACTCAATGAGTAGTCCTCAATGGCACTACATCCACATGGAGAGAAGTAAGCGGTGGGGTATCATAAGGTTCCATCTTAGGCCCAGTACTCTTCAATATCTTCATCAATGACTTAGATGAGGGAATTGAAGGGGAACTCACCAAGTTTGCAGATGACACCAAACTGAAAGGAGTAGCTAACACCCCAGAAGACAAACTCAGGATCCAAAAAGATCTTGACAAACTTGAACAATGGGCCCTATCCAACAAAATGAGTTTCAGTGTGGAAAAAAGCAAAGTTTTACATTTAGATAGGAAAAACCAAAGGTACAAGTACAGATTAGGCGAGATCTGACTTAAAAACAGTAACTGTAAGAGGGACCTTGGAGTCCTAGTGAACGATCACTTGACTATGAGCCAGCAGTGTGCAGCAGCAGCCAAAAAAGCTAATACAATCCAGGGTTGTATAAACAGAGGCATAGAATCAAGATCACGTGAAGTATTAGTACCGCTTTATAAAACCCTAGTAAGACCACACCTGGAATACTATAGCCAGTTTTGGTCACCATATCACAAAAAAGATGTTGAGAGTTTGGAAAAAATTCAGAGAAGAGCAACTAAGACGATCAAAGGCCTGGAAACTAAAACATATGAAGAACGGCTGCGGAACTTCGGTTTGGCTAGTCTAAAGAAAAGAAGAAATAGGGGAGACATGATAGCAGTGTTCCAGTATCTGAGGGGCTGCCATAAGGCAGAGGGGGCCAGGTTGTTCACCAAAGCACCAGAGAGGAGGACGAGAAACAATGGTTGGAAACTGATCAAAGAGAGAAGCAACCTGGAATTAAGGAGAAACTTCCTAACAGTGAGGGACAATCAACCAGAGGAACAGCTTACCCCCAGAAATCGTGGGCACACCATCACTGGAGATTTTTAAGAAGAGGCTAGACGATCACTTGTCTGAGATGATATAGGTCCTCCTGCTTGAACAGGGGGCTGGACTAAAAGACCTCCAAGGTCCCTTCCAGCTCTATTCTATTCTAAAATCATCCAGCAGGCTTCCAAAGGAAAACTAGAAGTCATAGTTTCTTAGGTTCTAATTCAGCAGCTGAATCCCTACAATAAAGTGACTCTCATATGGGTCTTATAATTCTAACTCAAGGCACAAGTTACCAGACTTAAATTATTGTATTTTAGATATTTCAGGCAAATACCTAACTCGCTGAGATCTATAATTCTGGTAAAGATGGAAAGAGAAGAGAATGATTAGCAGCAGGGTGGATAGATTTAATTATTTGTGTTGACAGAAAACCTCAGAAAACAAATATATATATTTATATATGTTTTCTGAGGTTTTCGCGGGTGTTTGTATGTAGGTCTTTGGTCATTCGGGTTCTCTCCCGCGTAAAATTGGAAGTATCCTGGCGACGTTTCGACGAAGTCACATTCGTCATCTTCAGGCTGGTGTCTTCAGCTTCCTGCTTCTGGGAGTAGTGTGTGTGATCGCAGCTGTTTCTTCCTTTTAACTGCCAGTNACACCTCAACCAATTTGATGAGGTCCTCAGTATGGAGGGAGTCCTGCTGATGCCCCAGGTTCTCCTGTTCTAGACGATCCCTTAAGATTGAAATAGCAAGGCTCTGGGGTATGGAGGTAAACAGTGAGACGATGTCAAAAGACACCATTAATTCGTCTTCCTCCACTCTCAGGGTTTTTATCTTGCTGAGGAATTCCTCTGCTGATTTCACAGTGTAAATGCCATCATTGGCCAGGTAGGAAATGCGATTGCTAAGCCACCTGGCCAATTCGGAGGTAGGACTCCCCCTAAAGGCTACAATGGGGCGGAGTGGGACGTTAGGTTTGTGTATTTTTGGAAGCCCATAGAATCTAGCTAAGGCTGTATCACTAGGGCGTATCCTTTTTAAAATGTCTTCCTTTATTTTCCCGCTTCGCTTAAAGCTGTCGAGGAGTTTGTTAATATGGTTTCTAAGTGTGACTCTGGGATCTTTCTCTATAACTCTATAGGCAGTCCTATCATTCAAGAGGTCTAGTGCTTTGCTGTTATACACTTCCCTATCCAAGACGACTGTTGCCCTCCCCTTGTCCGCCGGGAGTATAGTAATGGAATTGTCCCTTTTAAGTTGCCCAAGGGCTTCCATTTCTCCCCTAGTCAGTGACTGATAATACTTATGGTCCATAAGGAGTCCTGTGACCTGCTGTCTAAGGGTATTTTTGGTCTCTTCCCGTGTCTCCATACGATGTAAGGCAGGCTCCAGTGCTGCTATGAAATCTAATGGCTGAGCATCCATAAGATTATAACCAACATCCCGTTGTAGCAGGGATAATTGGGACTGGGTCAGTGTTCTATTGGATAAGTTACGTACCAGTCTGTCCGGGGGGGAGGAGTTGGTAAGAGTATATCCCCGTAGGGTGTTTAACCTCCGTTGGAATACTCCCATCATGCGCTGGTTCGTTCTTCTAGAGGTGGTCCAAATATGCTGGTTTAACGTGTCAAAGTGCTGATTCTCCAAGGTCGCGTGGCAATGCTCTCGATGATCTTGGATCCACGTTTTCAAGCTGTTAATACGCCTGTGTTGTTCATTAATGAGAGCTCGAATGGTACGGCATTGGAAGTGGTGGATGATCTGTCGACATTCCAAGGAGTCCACAACAGGCTTCTTCCTCAACGACTTGGGGATCAAGCCTTCCCTGAGGCAGCTATGTAGGAATGTCAGCTTGCCGTAGTTTGTAGAAATGCGGTGTGCCAGTCTCTCCCACTTCCTGGCCACGAGCAAAACTGCTCTGCCATATCTATCAAAAATTTCTTTAAAAATGTGATCCCTGGGTAATTCCATATTAAAGCAGTGAAAAACACACGAGCACCAGGGAATATGGTAAAAAATTTTTGGTTTACTGTTAAAATTACTACAACTACTAATAAAACCAATTAAAACGCCTAGCTTTCGTCAGCCACCTGCTGACGTCCTCAGGGCTCAAAATGTCAGTCCATGGGAGTTGCTTTTATAACTTGACTAGCGTGTGCGCACGGCTTCTTGACCTCGTTGTTGGGCCGGTCATGACTAGGCACATTCCTAACGCC
>NW_015386394.1:1265820-1268514 GCF_001527695.2 Protobothrops mucrosquamatus
TTGTCCATTTTAGTGGCTGGCTAGGTTTTATTGAGGATGCTCCCTTCGTTTTTAGTAAGTTCGTGAGGGGCAGGGCTATCTGGGCAAATAAGGGGATGAATTGGCGGTAAAAGTTTGCGAAGCCCAGGGAACTTTGTAGTTGCTTTCTAATACTGCTCTGACCTTCTCTGGGTCCATTTCAATGCCTTGTGGGGATATGCGATAACCTAGGTAGTCTATCCTTTCCTGGTGAAATTCGCATTTCGAGAGTTTGGCATATAGGTGGGCGGCTCGCAGTTTCTTTAAAACCGCTCTGACTAGGTTGACTTGTTCCTCTTTTGATTCGGTGAAGATAAGAATGTCGTCTAAGAAAACCAGGACCCCCTTAAATAGGTGCTCCCTTAATACGTCATTGATTAATTGCATAAATACTGCGGGCCCCCCTTGTAATCCAAATGGCAAGACTTTGAATTGGTAGCATCCCATTGGGCAGTTAAATGCAGTCTTCCATTCATCCCCTTCCTTAATTCTCACGCGATAGTACGCTTCCCTTAGATCTAGTTTAATAAAAACTAGGTGTGAGAGGTTTGATAACATGTCCTTCATAAGGGGTAGGGGGTATAGGTTGGTTTCACTGATTGTATTTAGGAGCCTATAATCCACGCATAAGCGTAAAGAGCTGTCCTCCTTCTCTCTAAAGAGGACTGGAGCGGGCACTTTTGGCTTGGCAGGTTCGATGAACCCCCTTTTTAGGTTTTTCTTTATGAATCTTTCCATTTCCTCCTTCTCCTTTGGGCTCATGGAGTATAATCTGGGCTTTGGGAGTTTTGCTCCGGGCTTGAATTCTATGGCACAGTCCGTGGGTTGGTGGGGGGGAAGCTCATCTGCCCTCTCCTCGCTGAAAACTTCAGCAAGATCTCTGTATTCCTCTGGTATTTCTGGTAGCCCCTTTTCCTCTCCCATGGATGCTTTTTCCGTTCTTAATTTTGGTAGATCCCCTTGGGGTTTTAAGTCCATAGGATCCCCTTTCGGGAAATTGATTTCTGCCATCCTCCAATTCACCCAGGGATTCCATTTCTTTAACCATTCCATCCCTAGGATCATCGGGCATTCCATGCCTGGGGTTACTACAAACGTTATGTCTTCCTCATGTTTGCCCAGGGAGAGGTGTATTGGTAAAGTGGCTAGGGTAGCTGGCACCCCCCCCAGCTATGGACCCATCTAACTGGCCAAATGAGATTGGTTGTTCCAGTCTCCTCGACGGAATGCCCAGATTCCCCACTAGCGTCGGGCTAATGAGGCAGTGGGTGCAGCCAGAGTCTATTAAGGCTTTCACCTTGACAGCTTCGGGCATGGGGGGAATTAATATAGTCACTGTCTTGAGGATGGGTGCGATGGGTCCACTTACCAGGGGTTCGCCCTCCGAGCTGTCATCTGAGGCGTCCACCGGCCCTGCGGTGTAACCTGGAGTTCTTTCCCCCTGATGAGCAGAGGTAGGGGATTCCACAGCCTCCATCATTCTCATGGCAGGTTCTTTTGGCTTAGCTGGAGACTTCCCGGATTTGCTGGCCTGTGATCTGTCTGGGTTGTGCTGGGGGGCTTTTGAGCGGCATTCTACAGCCCGATGCCCCTCTGTCCTGCACTTGAAACACCCCGTTTGCTTCTTGGCCGTAGCCGATGGCTTCCCTGGTTCACGTGTCGACTCAGGCGGTGAGCGGCTCCATTGTTTTCCTCGGCGGTGCGTCTTCAGTAGGTCGATCTCTGCTTCCTCTGCCAGGACGTACCATTCGTCAAGTTGGTGTGGGTCCCCTCGGGGCAGGCAAGCGTCATATAGGTCGTAATTTAGTCTGTCTTTGAAATGGCTAAGGAGGATGTCTTCTGGCCAGTTCAGTTTGCTGGCAATGGCCCGGAATTCTTGCGTATATTCGGCTACCGGGCGTTTGCCTTGCCTCATCGTTTTTATCCTTTCGCGGGCTTTGCGATCAGCCAGGGGGTCCTCAAATCGCCTTCTCAGAGAGGACATGAAACGGTAGAAGTCGTTGAGCTCTGGGGCATTGGAGTCGTGCAAGTTCACCACCCAATCTGCGGTTGGCCTGTCCAGAGCAGATTGCACGATCCTGATATGGGCTTTGTCGCTGGGGATGTGCCGCCCGTATTCCTCCATGTAGCTGAGGACTTGGGTCAGGAAAAACCCCAAGCATGTTGGCTCCCCCTTGAATCTCACGTCCAGTGGCGGTAGTCTTTGAATGGATCGGTGCCTTCGCTGTTGGTGGTATTGCCTTCCATCCAGATCACCATCTGCGGGTTGGCAGGGAGTGGGGACTACTGGATCAGTGGACGTCCCCAGGGCTGCAGTTTCCACTTCCCCCTCGGTGTCTCTCCAGTTGCGGCTCCAGGAGCTGGTGTGGCCGTAGGGCTCAGAATTCTCCTCTCCTAGGGAGCTGAGGGTTCTCTTCATCAAGTCAATAGCTTTCTCTAGGATCCAGCTTGAGTGCGGTGCCCAGCTTCCTTCCTCTTCCCCAACATAGAAAAATCATCTATAATCTATAGAATCAACTGTAGAGACTGCTCCAATAACTATGTTGGGGAGACCTCAAAAAGGCTAAAAACCAGAATACAGGAGCACAGATTGGCAATTAAAAGAGGGGAACAATACTCGCAGCTATGGACGCATATGGCAGAGACTGGGCACAGGTTTGATTTTGAGGATGCACA
>NW_015386394.1:1269542-1325378 GCF_001527695.2 Protobothrops mucrosquamatus
TATATATATATATATATATATATATATATATATATATATATATATATATATATATATATATATATATATATATATATATATATATATATATATAAGCAAACTTTGTCTCACTTAGAATGCAACTATCTTTCCCAGTTTATAGTTTCCCAAATTGTTGAATCATAACTATTGAGCATACTGGAGATAAATTATGAGAATTGTAGAGAGTTCAGAATGGGAGAAAAAAGGATACATTGATCTGTCTCACAACTGAGCAAAAGTGACAGAGTTCATGTAGTACAGTAAAGATTTCCTTAATCATGATTAAATAATTACAATTATCTGGGCTTATAGCACATGTTTACCCAAAGCAAAAAAGTCATTTTCCTATTCCTATTCAGATATGGCAAATACTCGGAGTACTTACAAAATTTAGTCCCCTACTAACTTTACTCAAATGGTACACAAGCAAACATGTACCTGTTTGGGAAGGACATCTACTGCGGGAAAACCTTCACATTTGCAGTCATGGATAGTTTGTTTTCTGTACAAATCATGACTCTTGCATTATCACCCATCACTATGACACATACTTTGTTGCATACAAAGCCTTTCCTTTTGCAAAGAAACATGCTGAAACTATGGATATCTCTAGAAGATTGTATAATTTGAATATGTTGAATATAGTTTTTAATAGGCATTTGTCAATTGATGCTTCTAATAGAAAAGATAACAATAAAATAATATCTGTAATTTGTTAAATATTGTGCAGATAAGAAGTAAAAATCTTCATATTTCTGTTGCGAAGAATGTCTACCATATTTTGTGTATAAATATATATGACTTTTCAAAATCAATTTATGAAAAACAATTTATAAGATAGCAATTGGATTGGGTGATGATAACATTGCTAGGGAAAAACATTATTTCCTACAGACTGAAAGAACCAATTCCTAGAATTATTTGATTTGGAGATGGTTGCACAACCCCATATTGTCCATAGTTCAATGCAAAATGCTTCTGACAAAGCAACAGTAAACGAATTACTAAGGCCTATGGGTACTTCCATATTTGTATAAGAATTACAAAATTAAACATTTTTATGCGTTGATTTAAATAGCAGCAACAAGCAAAACTTATAGGATTTTCCAATATCTACAGTAGACGGGATGTTAAGTTTTTGAAGCTTTCTTATGTTCTGGCAAGAACTAATCCAAACAACAATTGTTATATTCATTGATTATCCTTTTGATGAAAGCTGGGTTTCATTTCTCTCTATTCACTAATAAAATCAAAATGCGGCTGCATTTTCCAAATCTCCGTGTATGACTTCTTCGCTTTTTTCATTTCCAGCTCAGTGGCTTCTATGGGAAGTTGGCGTGGCTTACTGGTTGGCAGGAAGAGGGTTAAAACCATAGAGCTGGAGCTGTCAAGTAAAGCGGAGGCGGGAGACAGGATAGACTTGAGGGGTGCTTTCCTGTGCTTGAACCCGCCACTGCCTACACACGGGCACGGGAGTGGCTCTTTCCCAGGCCTGCAGTTGGCAAAGGCGTGCAAACCCCGCTTGGATTCCTTCAATAAGAATGAATCGGTGAGATTCTGCAGACAGACCCAAGGTGGAGACCGATTTATGGGGAAAAGGACGGGCAGCACGTAAAGCATAAAAACATCCATTTATGGGCGAACGCCTGTAAGAAGAGCAGCTCCATCCACCGCCTCCATTCACTCTTCGTCTCCCAGAGTAGTTCGCAGCGAGGAGGATCTGCCGTGGAAAGTCCTGTCTATATTTCTCTTACGGCTTTTTCTCTCTTTATTTTATCTATTTCTGCGACGGGAGCATGATTGATATTGAGCACGATTCATTACTATACTTGTGTAGCATAATGGACAGTATTGGCTGTTACCTGTTTCGTCTAGGTTGTAGCTATAACGCAAACCTAGAAAATACAAACACTGATTTCTTTGTAAGGGTTCATAGAAATGTTTCATTTCTTGTTCATAGAAATGTTTCATTTAATTCTTCCACATTCTTTTCCTATTAGCCATGTAAAATTTAATTTATATTATGTTTATTTTATTTGTATATCAAACCTTTATTATTTTTATAAATAATTCAAGGAGGAGGATACCCCTTCATCCTATTTTCCCCACAACAACAACCATATGAGATGGATTGGGCTAAGACAAGGTGACCAGCTCAAAGTCACTCAGCCAGCTTTCATACCTAAGACAAGACTAAAATTAAAGGTTTCCCAGTTTCTGGCCTGGTGTCTTAACCACTAGATTAAATTTGTTAAGAAATGCTTTTGCTTATATAACTATATACAGAAGGAAAGTATTGAAGTCAGGTTAAGACTGTGTAAGCAATATTATTGAATGCTCTAGGAGCAGAATGATGGTATATAAATTATACAAATAACTGTTAAATATTAATCAAATGAGCAATATTCTAAATTCTCAGGTACACATTTTTCTATCTGAAAACTCTGAAATGTAAAACAAAACAAGTTATCTATTGAACTTATATCTCTTAACAATACTGTATCATGTAAAAAAAAATCAGAGATATAACTACAAAGAAAGTGGTGCCAAATTAATGGTAACAGTGCAATATTCCAGAGGCTAGTATTGCAGATACCTTAAGGGAACATAATTTTCAATATATTTTCAAAAGAAATCCAAAATATATTTCTTTTAAAAAGATACATTTTCTCCAATACATAATAAAAAAATAATATTGCTCTTCTAAAATTTTGATTGAAATGTTGGCAACATAACATATAGGCAATATCAAAACTTCTTTGAAAATGATTTCCTGATTTCCTCCATTTAAGATGCAGAAAGTAATTATGGCAAATACATTTAGAACTAATTTGCTCTCAGAAAACATACTAATGCAATCAGCTACTCCTATTAATTACATTCTTATACCCTCATCCAACGAAGTTGATAAATGCTTTTTTCCTTTTTTCCCTCTCAGGGAAAACTGCATAGAATCCTATAGGTTTACTTAAAAAGAAAGCCCATCCAATCATTCAGAGGATTTTATTTTCAGATGGAGTAGAAAACTATTTGGCATATCAGACTGTCTGAATTACAATTCCAAACCTCCATCATCATTGGTTATCCTGCTGGGAGCAGCTTTTAGGCAAAATTGGACCACAAATACCTTACTCTTGCTGTCAGGCAAGTGTGTTAAGGACAGTTGCCTATACAAATGATCAGGATCAGAAGAGGTTGGCATATGATCTTTATGCAGTCATAGTCTTGTTTACTTTGTGTATATTTAAATTATAAACTGATTTGGAAACCTGTCATTTTGAAAGAAGAAAAGTGAATTGAATGAAAGATGCACCACTACAGATTAATACATCTAAATTTCACTGGCTTGATTCCAGACTTAGTCATGCTTAGAATAAATTTATTAGACTCAAGAGGACACCTCAGACATGGATCCCACTGATTTCAATGAGCCTACGCTAGGCATAGCTAAATCTGGATCCAACCAGTAAAAACAAATAATTGGGACCATTTATATTGATACTAATCATTATTTTTAATTTACAGAATTTTCATTCTCAAAGAAAGAATATTCTGAACATATAGCACCATTATAACTTATTTTAAAAAAGAAAAAACATCTGGATTATGCATATGTGAATTACAGAGCAGATAAGAATAGAATATATTTTAAAACTCCATTTGTAGTACATTGTTTCTTTTCCATCCAAATTACTCAGCTTTTGGCAGGAGCTTGTGTTTTCTTTCTTTTTTCTTTTTGAAATTCTGTTTTTCTCCCCAGCAGGTTCTGAAGGCAAAGTTATATCCCAGGATCTCAGAGATGTTTATCAAGCTTTAGAAGAAAGACAAAAGCCAGAAAATCATAACCGATAACTTAGTTCAGGGTTGAAGGAGTCTTTTGAGGTAGAGCACTTTAGCCTCGTGTCAGAGGAGCTAGCCTGAAGAGTGTCAAGACAGGGTCTTCTTTTTCCTACCACCACCACTCTCGCAAGACTGGCAACCATGGGGGAAAAGTCCCACACTTGCCCATACTGTGGGAAAGGTTTCCGGCGAAACTCACACCTTACTAGGCATTTAGCTACCCACTCTGGTCTGCAGCGCCCTTTAGGTGGGAAGCGCCTGGGACAGCAAGTGCCAGAGGAAGACCGTCCCTTCAGCTGCAGCTACTGTGGGAAGACTTTTGCCCGCAGTGCCCACCTGGCCCGCCATCAGGAGACCCATTCCGGGGAGCGACCCTACAAGTGCACCTACTGTGGCAAAGCCTTTGGGCGCAATTCCCACCTGACCCGCCACCACAGCACTCACACTGGAGAGCGTCCCTATGAATGTGGTGTTTGCGGCAAAGCTTTCACCCGCAGTGCTCATGTTACTCGCCACCAAGGAACTCACACCGGAGAACGTCCTTTCCGTTGCACACGTTGTGGCAAGTGCTTCACCCGCAGTGCCCATCTCCAGCGCCATCAGGGCATCCATAGTGGGGACAAGCCCTTCTCTTGCAGAGACTGTGGAAAGGGGTTCACCCGTTATGCACACCTTGAGCGTCACCGTGCTACACATTCAGGAGAGAAACCCTTCAAATGCGCCAGCTGTGGCAAAGGGTTTGGGGCTGCCTCTCACCTTGTAAGACATCAGAAAACTCATAAAGTTTAATGGCTGGTTTTGCACCTGCTATCATCCAAACAAGTATGAAAATTGGCCAGTATGAAGTACTTGGACTAATCCTTTGACTTTATATCTGTTTTGTCCATCTAAAATCTATTTTTAGAGGGAACTGAGTTCAACCCATTCAACAATATTTACACTTGATCTGCAGACAAATTGAGGCACTTTGAGCTTTTGCCGCTTCAGTTCAGCAGCACCCATAGCAAAAACAATTTTAGATAGTAAAACAGCAAACTATTCTAATTTTTTTCCTTTGGGAAAAAGAAATCTCAGACCTTTTCTGGTAAGAAAGATTCCCGGCTTATGCATTTATCATACCTCCCTAGAAAGTATTTCAAAATCCCCTTCCTTGTCCTACAGCATCATCTACATTGTGCAGTTATAATATAAATGTGACAATCTGAATCAACAGAAGCATCTTTTTGGAAATTCCCTTGGAATGTACTTGGAAAAATTCTTTCATCAGCTTTGGATTTTGAACCTGTGGCCTGATCATATTGTTAGAACTACGTGCCATGCTCACCTAAGAGACTAGCATTGGAATAAGGAGTTGTTGTGCCTGCATCTTGAGCTCCTCAGTAGCCTTAGCAGCAGAAAAAAATCTTACTGCATCTGAGGCCAATTCTTAAGATTTGTCTCTCTCTTCCATGCCTCTCAAAACTTTGAGGCTTGATTTGCAATCGTCTAACTACAAGTGGTGCCTGCAACACCATACTGCAGCATAGTTTATTCCTAGACCATGTAACCATATCATCTTTCAGAGATAACTCAAGTTATTTTTCCTTTCCTTTGAACTGTTTCCTTTAATAGCATGTTGGAGCACCTATGCATGCTCTGACATTGATTTTCTTTTTAATTTTATTTTTTTGAAGGGAGGAAGTTACTGCTTTTGGATTTTATTCCTAATTATTTTTCTCTGTTTTTGCAAATTTTGGTATTGTCACATGCTGATAATTTTCCACTTATTTCTCTTAGCCCCATTTGGGTTGCATAGCCATCATAAATGTGCATGTATTTACCAGCAATATTGATAGTTATTCATGTCCAGTACTAGAAATTTTTTTTATGGGAGAAGTAAGGAATATACCAAGACTTTTATCAAGTGACTTGCAATGTGAAACTGCAAATATTTCAAGTCTTTTCCATTGGAGTATACGAGTTCTTACATCTTACTTGTCTTACATCTCCCAATCCTCCAGTTTTAGTGAATCTGAATTATTTTTTTCTTTTTTATAAATAATAATAGCTAACAGTTACACTGATAAATTTTCTTGCCTAAGAGTGTTCTAGTGTAGGTAAATTAGACTCAAATTCAACAAATCACATTGTTGAAAAACTTTTGATTTTTTGTTTATTTAAACTTTCACATTTTTTAATGGAAAAGGAAGATTTTAAATAATTGCTGTCTCAACAAAAGGAGAACTGTAGAAGAAATATGGAGGCAGCTGGAACCTTTAGCAGAAATTTAAATGAATGTCCTGCTGTTCTGAAGTGCTTCAGAAGACTAGAAGAGGCAGCAGGTAGTTTTTTAGCTGGAATTCCAGATAAACTATGGCTACCCAAACTTTCTGCTTTGATCCTTTTGGGGAAACTTGCTAAGTTATCACAGCAATTTATTGTCGCTGTTGTGATTCTTATCTGCCTCCTAATCTGTGATTCTTTGAGGATGTGGGATTCCCAGAATGTTTAAAAGCTCTAATCATGCAAGAACCTGATGATTTTCTTACATCAAGGATGGCTACAGAGTGCTCACGGTCCCAATGATTGAGTTATATATGACATTTGGACATGGAAACAGCTATAGGCAACTAGGCTCTGTTGTATGGTCTGGTAATAACTTGGGTTGTGTGGAACCAGAGAAGCTCAGCAGAAAGACTGCAGTTGTGCAGCAAAATTGTCAAAAAGGATTTTCAAAAAGAAGTGGACAAATAATAGATGGGAATAATTGGAAATAAGAACTAATCACAACTTGCAAAATATAAATGATTTTACTTGATTGCCAAATAAGCAGGGCTTTTAGCCTAAGTGAACTGTATCTGAACGAGCCTTATACAAGATATGGTCAGCTACTCTGAATTCATTCTGTTTAGCAGATGGAGGAACCATTTCCTGTATATTCCAGCATTTCTTTGATGATTATCTTGATCCAGCATTAAAAAAAAACAGTTTTTGGAAAGAATATCAAGAATTAACTTTGCTATTCCTCTATGCTCTTGCAAATCTCTTATTTTCATCTATATACACTGCCTGTGATACACCAGCTCTTTATACCAGAATATGAAGAGCAAGTGGCAGTACATTTTCTTTGGCTTTCTGTGATTTGAAAGCTGCATTAAGTTGGACATTTGTTTTTCTTTCTCTCAAGTTGATAGAACGCTGTAGAAATGCTGAATCCACAAACACTACTTTATTTGCATAGTATTCTGTGTTGTAAAAATGTGTGATCCTTGGCTGCTTTTTAGCATTCTAGGAGGCAGCGGTTGCTGAACTGTTCTTGAGATATTCTCCCTTACCCTAACCTAAAACATGGAAGGACTTTCTCTTGCATTTGGGGGGAATACCCCAAAAGTGCATTTTCAAGAGGCAACTGGACTTTCTGGGGGGGTGGGGGTGTTTCCGCTTCTCATCCAAAAAGCTTCTTCAATTTTGAGCGGAATAGTTTTTTCTGCTAAAGTTGAGGCTGGTCAGTTTGAAGAATATAAGTCAAGAATTTCCAGTCTTGCTTTAGTAAATGACCATATGTTTTTCCAATTGGGATTCAAATTATTTTTTTGATAGCGCCTATTAAACTACTGTAATATGCCTGGATTCACATATTGCAGTAAGTCATTATAGCTCTTTTGTTTATTCAGGGGATAAACATGTTGGATGAAGCCAACCATTGTGATTTGTAAATTATGATTTATAGCGTAATATGTGCAAATCTTGTCACAGGTATAGTTCAGTAAAGCGTCATTGAACAAACCATGGCTTAATGGAGTCTGTGGGGACAGCCATTGCCTCCTACTGAATATTGAGCTTCTGAATGGAGTATACAGTTACTTACATATAATTCAATCTGATCATGGAGAACTTTTTATCCTCTCCATTTTGTTTCTTCTAGATTATTTGGATTAGAAAAATCCAAACCCCTATTGATCAAGATGTAATTATTTCCAGTTTATGTTTTAGAACCTTAACATCAATAGGGCAAGTTTGTCACAGCTGTCTCAAATCCCATGCCTTTGGATGGTACTAAAATCCCCTTCCCAATCAGATATTCTTCAGACATGTTGGCTTATACACATGTAATGCTCCAGCTTGCAAAGGTTATACAAGCCAGAAGACTTAGCAGGCCTGGAAGTATCTACTGAGAATAGCTGAACTGGAACACCTTTTAACAGGTAGATTACTATCATTATTCCAGTAAATCCTTTTCCTGATATAGCTTAGCCATCCCCCATATTATGGGTGCAGATTTATGCTAAAAAACAGTTAATACTTTAGTCATCATATCGATGGTACAGAAGAGAAATAAAAGTAGTCTTCACTTAACAACCACAGTCGGGACTAGCTAGCAATTTCATTGCTAAATGATGCAGTCAAGTGAGATATTATAGCACTACAACTTGTGATTTTACTGCCAGCTTCTTCATTAATTGTTTATCAGAAGCTCCCTGTGAAGTATGCAAGTGGTGATCACATTAACAGCAGGTTGCAACGGTTGTAAATGCCAACCAGTTGTGAAGCACCTGGAACTCAATCATATGACCATGGGGACACTCCAATAGCCATAACTGCAAGGACTGCTCATAAAGTTACTTTTTCACACCATCATATACTAAATAGAGCAATCCTTAAATGAGATCTGTCTGTACTGTCATGCTGTTCCTGAGCCTAAATCAAAATGCACCTATAAAAAAGAAAACCAGAGCCATGCTCATCTCTTTGAAGGCAGAAACAAAACCAAATTTGAGAGTGAAAGAGCACCATGGGATAAATGACTTTCTAAAAAGAAGGAGCCCGTTCATTCCCTAGTCTGTCCTAAAAAATATACTACTGTCTCGAAAAAAAATCTGATGAATCTTTCTTATACAATCAAGTTGTATAATATTAAAAGGAGAAAAGGAGTGTTTGGACTTGGCTGGTATTATGGAAATGTTTGAAAGAAAGAAGGAAGACTATTGATCTGGTGTTTTATTAATCTGTATACATTTTTTCATGCGTATACTGTGTGTTTCTTGTTCATAGTACAAATGCCATATTTTAGAGAAACAGAAAATAGTATTATTTCAAATAATAAGAGTACAATCTAGAGAAAACAATCAGCCAAGGACCAACTGATGTCAATGGAAATTAAAAATACAGATGAGGGGGCTACAGGGGAGATATAACATAAAGGAATGGGCTGAGCTGGTCACTTGATGATTCCCCCCCCCCCAAGATAAAAATAGAAAATGATTGAGGAATGTGAGTGGCAAAAGAAGATTATAAAATATTTTCTCTTTTGAAATGAGTGAAATAGAGGATTTATTCAAAGTGTAGTATGAATATTTTTATGTAAAAGAATGCACAAAATTGGAAGGTGATCATTCCTATGTATATAATAGACCAGGATAAGCAACTTTCAGATATTATTGCCAGGTTAGCAGAAGTTAACAGGAATTGATAGCTAAAACGTCTGGAGAGCTGTTATCTAAATGCATTTCTATACTGCCATCTTTTTGGTAGAATTCAAGCCTCTTTAGTTAGAAATTGTGAATTGTTTGGTGATATGCAGTGGTTTTGGTTTGGAAATAATCAGAAACAAATAATCTGCAACTGTTGATCTTTTGCATGTGAGTTAGATATTTTGTACAAAAATAAGAAAAGGTTTCAAGACTGTTTTCATATGATCTCTTACTTGGGATCCAGTAAGTTCATGGAATTAGGAGTCTTGACCTTGAATACATTTGCTTAAAATTTCTTAGTAACTTTCTTAAGCCAAATACTATAATTCCATGTGTTCAATTATAAATGATGTTCTTTATGTGTTTTTTTTAAAGAACATCTTATATTGCATGGATTTCAGGTATTCCCAACATTTCCAATTTTTATCTGGAAAGAAACAACTTTGTTTTCCTTCAATTCTTCCAAACTTTTGGCAATATTACAAAACATTGGTACATATGTCATTCTAACCAATATTTATATTTACATAGCATATAAAGATTAGGTATTTGATTATAATAAATTTTCTGGATATGTATGCTGAATTATGAAATAGCCCATTAGACTGGATTCATACAATACATTATTTTTTTAAAAAAACATAATCAAACCAATGATCTGGTACAGCAGATTAGATTAGGTCTCAGGTTTATCTAATCAGTGACTTTGATTATATAAAACAAATAAGAAAAATTGCAAACCAAAAGTGACATTCTAAAAAGGCTCTATATAGATTTTTTTTCATACTGTGACAGTGTTATAAGACTGTAATTTTAGGATTACATGCCTTTTTTTCTTCTATAATTTTAAACAAGTGAGCTGAGTTTATACTGCTTTCCAGCAAGATCTAAAAAAAAAAGCAAAGATTAATTCTCAACAGCTGGCCATCAGTATTGCAGTTGATGTATGCACACCAGTCAGGGCTGTTCTTCAGTTCAAATTTTATTTGGATTTGCAAAGAGAACATAGAGCAGGTTTTCCCTTGCAAATATCTGCTCTCAAATTAATAATGGAGATGGATCCTTCCCATTCTCCTCATTATTCTAATTCTGTGCAGCAGCTCCAACTAGTGATAGTGATAATGATTCCCAACTAGAATAGCCAACTATACATTGCCAGGAAAAAAATGCATCATCAAAAGAAAAGACATGGACATGGATGGTTAAAATTCAATACTGTAGGAATGCAGTGGATTTTCAGTGAAATGAGAGGTGATGGAAAAAGCTGATATGGTTCATCCATTGCACTAAATCATATATAATTGCTTTTCAGATGGACAATGTGTAAACTTGCTAAATTTAAAAAAAATGAAGCTTTTCACCCAACAGTTCCTCAATCTTGAAAGTCAGCAGTAGGGATTCAAGGAGATTGATGTTTGATAAAACATTTTTATTACAGATATTAAAAAGGCAATAATAGAGCAGGTAATCAGTAACTGCAGCATTGTAGCATTCCCAAAGTTCAAACCCTACATCCCCGAGAGCAGATTTGTCTCAGTGGAAGGGGTGGAATGCATTTGTTCATTGATGTTCTTCCACTGATGTTATGGTCTTGGGATTTTGACCTCTGATCTTGATTATTCTGGCCCTCACGATTTGCTTATTTTCAGTTTAGTATATTCAGCCAAATTTAGTTTGCAGATCCTGGTTTGTAACTTGATATACAAAGTTCTAATTGTGATTTATTCAATAAAATGTGACCATGGCTGAGCACAGTGTGTGAATGCAGTCAATGACTAAGTGACTTTTATGCCTACTCAGGATGTTGCCTTGGGAATGTTTATCAACAACCTTCATGCTTAGATTGCTGTTTCTTTCTGGATGGTTGCGATTAACCTGGACTTCTGAATAGAGATGAGGAGGGAATCTTGTTTCCCAGTGTTTCTGAACTTAAATTTCCAATATTGTTCAACTCAGTATGATTTAAGGTGCTGTCGGGATTTTTTTTTTTTTAAGCATGGTTGTATTCTGTAACTCAAGCTTCCCCTATAGCTCCATTTTAATTAGAAGATTGTCAATTCTAAAATAACTCTTCTACACTTCAAATTTGGGATAGTTTTTTTTAAACTATGAAGTTTTATTACATTTTAATATTAGTGTACTAGTCTCTTTAAAATAAATATGTAATCCATGCTTCCTGTGCTCTTTTTAGAAAAGAACAGGATAGAATACAAAAGATCCTCTGGAAAACATCTATAGACTTCTTTATTTGTGGGACCTCAACTAACTGGCCACTAACTGGTCTGCTTTTTCTTAGACTTTTCCACTGAAATATTGTCACTTCCATGTGAACATTCTGTAGGTTCTTGAGAACTTTAATTATACCATAACTCAGATATTTAGGGTCCAAGTAGTTCAAGATGCAGACCTTGACATATAAAAATGGTCTCTGGTAACAGGTGATAGGCAGGAATCTTTGCTTAAATTACTGAAAACCCAATGTAATTGTGAACTTCAAGTTATTGAAGAACCAATGAATGATTACGCTGATTAACAAATTGCATTTCATTAATGTTTTCCAACATACCTGGCTGGATTTATATAGCAGTAAGCCAGAATTTGATTTTATCTCTCACTCTAATAAACTGTGCTTTGCAACTTGTAGTTTATTGCTAAGTGTTATATGTGTACCCAGCCATTTTTGCTTATTCAGCTTACCATGATTAAAATAAACCATAGGCTTGCATGGCTCTACTTTCCACTCCAATATATATTAGTACACTTCGTTGTTGTGCAGCTTTAAAGCATTGTATATAATATCCTTTAGCATTTTCGAAACTAATATCTTCTTGGTATATTGGAGGATAATTCTCACTATTTCCCAACCAAAATAGTTATGTAGTTTTGTCTGAAGAGGGTGAAAAAAGTTAACAGTCTAAATGTTTCTGAACTTTGCAACTCTAAGATGTGTGACCTTCAACTCCCAGAATTTCCCTGCCAGCTGAAGTACAGGATACACATTTTAGAGTTGCCAAGGCTGAGCAACACTGGTCTACGACATTTAGAAAGCCAACGAAATTAGACTGTGGTCTCCTCAAATAAGATGAAATAGTTGGTAAAAGCATCATATGTCTAGCCCAGACCATGTAACTGCTTGCTAGTTACTGGGCGTCTTTGCTGTAGTGAAGAGAGTTTTATCTTATGGGAAAATATAGGCACCTGCACTGCAGGAGAAGTGGTCACAAGGCAAACACTAGAGATACAACTGATCTCTTCTTCCTCTCTGTGGCTTGTGAAAATCTACAAAGAAGTATTTAAGGTCCACTCTATAGATGAAATGGAGAATGATCATACAATGGATTATGTCAGTTCAAGCTGTGGGTAGCACAGTCCAATTGTGAACATTCTATATTAAAAATAATCATGCATATATACAAAACATTATGCATTTTAAAAGCCCAGTAGGAAAGAATTCTTATTCATCTCTGCTAGATGTTTTGTTTTTGTGTGTATGTGCTTTTGAAACAGCTAACACCATCTGCATTTTCTGTCCATTCTGTCTTCTTCCTGACCCCATTATTGCTATATTCTGCTTTAGTGTAAACCAGATTTCATTCTGCAAGCATTGATTTTGGACCTGTTGTCTTTAGTTCTTATTTATCTATTCTTTCATCTTACTGATTCCTTTCCCATGGAAAGGAATCATGATAAATCATGATAGTAAGGAACATATGACAGGAAAAACTGAAGTCATAGGGCAAAGATCATTCTGGCACATTGTAGGTTTGGGGCAGCTTTTTGGACTAAGAAGAAAAGTTTTGTTCATAATGTATGGTCTGAATGCACCCAGCTATTGTACATTTTGAGTAATCCATTGTTAATAAACCACTTCATTTTTCTCCTGATTGTTTCTATCCTAAACATATTTTTTCTCAAATATGATTAAGTTTCGATAACATTGGTTTTCAAGCAAGCCTGATTTAAGTGGCTGTATTTCAGATACAAGTTTATGATTTCGTTATAACTTTTGGTACTATCTGCAAATGAAGTTGTGTTGTTGTTTTTCTGACTAAGGAATAGTAATGGAAAATGTGTTTCATTTGACGTAAGGTTGTAGCAATGGGGAAAGATCACTTGTTGAGGGACACATCTTCCCTCTTCTCAATTTGGAACCAACCTGGGAGTAGCTTCACTAGGCCAGACTTTCCCAAGCTAGTACCAGTTCAGTTAAAACGAGAACACCAAGCCTGATTCTGCCTGGCTTTCTTTCACATTATAAATTCTTTTTTGGCTTGCTGTGGCTTGGGTGCAGTCTAGAGGGCAAGAGTAAATTTGTTTTGCTTGTATATTGCTTTAAGGCAGGATTAGACTGGGATTTATTTGGCAAACTGTTTGGATTGTTCGTATTTTACCTTGATTTGTAATAATGCTAAGGGATACAATTTAACAACAATTATAAATGGCATTGCAATATAGCAAAACTGATGTCTGGGTTTCCCAACACCTTAGTTTTCCTGATATCCTTGGTATCTTTCTCTGTTTTCCTATTATATGAATAGTATCTGTCTTTTCTCCGTATGAAATAAATTCTTTTTAAAGAGGTTCTGAAATGTCTTTTTTTAAATTCTAGTCCATCTGTGATGCCTATGATTATTTTTACAGGAATTGAGGACACTTCTAGAATGACTTAAATATAAAACAGCACATCATCATCATCATCATAATAATAATAATAATAATAATAATAATAATAATACCACCACTGACTATAGTCAGTCTGTGTGATCTTGCAGCAGCCTACCAGTGGACCACCTGGTAAGCTGTTGCAAGAAGATCGCACAGACTGACTACAAGCAGTGGCATGACAAAGTAGCAACAATGGTGCATTGGAAGATCTGCAAGAAATATAATTTGCCTGCGAGCAAGAACTGGTGAGATCATAAAATAGAAAAAGTCATAGAAAATGATAAAATTAAACTGCTCTGGGACTTCAGAATTCAAACAGACAAGCACCTGCAACATAACACCCCAGACTTAACAATTGTCGATAAGAAAGACAAAAAAGTCTGGATAGTGGACGTGGCAGTGCCTGGAGACAGCAGAATAGACGGGAAAGAACTGGAGAAGATAACAAAATGAAAATATTAAATTGCTTGGGACTTTAGAATTCAAACAAACAAGCACCTGCCATATAACACCCCGGACTTAACAATTGTCGATAAGAAAGACAAAAAAGTCTGGATAGTGGACATTGCAGTGCCTGGAGACAGCAGAACAGACGAGAAAGAATTGGAGAAGATAACAAAATACAAAGACCTACTAATAGAAATAGAATGACTGTGGCAAAGGCAAACAAGGGTAGTACCAATAATAATAGGTGCCTTAGGTGCAATCCCAAAACAACTGGAGCATTACTTGAACAACATTGGCATTGACAAATTCGCCATTAGTCAATTGAAAAGGCGGCCTTACTAGGAACTGCTTCCATCCTGCAATGATATCTGTAATACCATCAATTCAAACATCCACATCTGCCTATCCCAGGTCCTTGGTAATTGTACATATAATTGTATATATAATTGTATTGTGTAGAAGAATGAGGTTTATATAGAGGTTAAGGATGATGTATTAAGTTTTTGTATCACGAGAAACAAATTGTTAGGAATATTTACTCTATGTCCATTTTTGTTTTAATTGTATTATAAATAAAAAACTTTTAAAAAAAAAGTCAAATCCAGTCTGAACATCTGGCTGACTGCGATGATTAATAACAACAACAATAATATTAATAAAGTTGGAAGGGACCTTGGAGGTCATCTTGTCCAACCCCCTGCTCAGGCAGGAAACCCTATACCATTTCAGACAAATGGCTGTCCAGTCTCTTCTTAAAAACTTCCAGTGTTGGAGCATTCACCGCTTCTGGAGGCAGGTTGTTCCACTGCTTAATTGTTCTAACTGTCAGGAAGTTTCTCCTTAGTTCTAGGTTGCTTCTCTCCTTGATTAGTTTCCATCTGTTGCTTCGTGTCCTGCCTTCAGGTGCTTTGGAGAATAGCTTGACACCCTCTTCTTTGTGGCAGCCCCTGAGATATTGGAACACTGCTATCATGTCCCCCCCTCGTCTTTCTCTTCATTAAACTAGACATACCCAATTCCAGCAACCGTTCCTTATAGGTTTTAGCCTCCAGTCCCCTAATCATCTTTGTTGCTCTTCTCTGTACTCTTTCCAGTCTCAACATCTTTTTACATCATGGTGACCAAAACTGGATGCAGTATTCCAAGTGTGGCCTTACCAAGGCATTATAAAGTGGTATTAACACTTCACGTGATCTTGATTCTATCCTTCTCCGTAGGTGAGTAAATAAGAAAGTAAAACATTTATATTCTAGAGCTGATATACAATTTCTTCATATTTTGAGTCTGATACATGGATCTGGCATTCAATAGATCCTGGCAGATAAATTTGGATCCTAAAAAACCCTCAATTTTTATTTTTAAGCTTATAACATTTAATAAAAATTTCCCACAGCCAAAAGCTCTCTGAATAATAAGCAGTTTAAATAATTTTAAATAGCAAATCCAGTAAAATATCTGAGATCACTACAACTAAAAAAAGACCCAAGGAGTTATAATTAAAATCAATAGATTCATAGATTTGTCTCATAGTAGTAAAATATATCAAAGTATCACAAGTGCAATGGATAAGATGTTCAAGAGATGTTGCCACAGCAAGACTTCCCTGCTAATATTCCATCAAGGTTATTTTGTAATGGAATATGTCAGTAAAGGCAGGATGTATGGGTGTCCTCATCCTTTGGCTTTGTTCCTTCTTGTGCCATCTTGGGGCATTCTGATTATGTTGCCCTAATGGATTCTCCAAGAAAGCATAGAAAATAGTTACATTCAACAGTATTGGTTTCTTCCAGAAGTGCAGTCTAAGCACATGGTTCTCCCTGGCCCTCAATTTCTATTTTTTGTGCATATAGTGACTATGCAAGGCAGGGCAAGATGTACTGTTTAAGGCACAAGGCCATGTGTTGAATAACAAAGATGAGTAAAATTTGAATATAAGTCCCTTGGATTCCTGTCCGGTACTTCACTGTGTACATCTCAGCAGTCCTCTCTGTATCAGCAACTCTGATAAAAAAAAAGATCAACTCTTGCTTTCATGCCACATGTTGTGTTAGGACTGCCAGGAATAGTGTTGGCAGCTGAAAGATAGTGCAAAGCCAGCAAGTCTATACATCTTCAAGCTACCAAGGTTGAGAAATAAAGTCTAAGGTCACTGTTAGGAAGAGAAAAATAAGATTTTTTTCTGTTCAAAACTGCATTTAAACAATAAAACCAGCCATCTCTTGCCCCAGTCAATTCCCTTACCTCCATGTATAAACAGCATACTGTATGACAGTGTTTCTCAATCTCAGCAATTTTAGGTTGTATGGATTTGAACTTCCAGAATTCCCCAGCCAACCATTGGGGAATTCTGGAACTTCCCATAGAAAGGAATGCTATGACTGCATTTTTTTTTCTCCTTGCCAGAAAAATATTCCTTTAAAATTCACAACGGAGAATTCATGTCACCATGGATGCTAGAGGAAAATCTCTTCACATCCACCTGCCCTTCTTCATTTCATGTTAATTTCCTGAATTATATTTCTCAAAGGAACAAACTGATGAAATAAATAAGTGGAAATGGAAGGTGATGTTGCCTGAATGTAATAAATAAAAAGGATGATGGTACAGTTATCATATGGCCTTTTCTGGAAGTGTCTCAGCAACTGGACCACTGACTGGACAATTTATCAAAGATTTTAGCTAATACATGCAAACATATCACTATCTTACTCCTTTCATACCTGCCTTTTAGTCAGGCTTTGAAGCTGGAATACAATTCAAGTACAAAATGCTTCCTGGAACCCCAAGAAATGAATGATTTTGGCTGGACTGACGCCATAGCCCTTAAAACTTGGTTAAGTGTAGGGAGTGAATAAACAGCCCACCCCGTTGGTTAACATACTGTGATGATTGATCGATCGTGTTCTATCGATACAACCAATGACTGGACTCCCTCATGAGAGCCTCACAAAATGCAACCTCTTTACATCTCGCTTTATTCAAAGTCTGAATAGGCACCGCGCAACCCCTCCTCCCTTCTTGGGGGGGAGGGTATCCTTCTTGGGCGGAAGGCTTCCGGCCGGCTTTCGCCCCCCCCTGCCACCCCGGGCTTGTTCCGCGTGCAAGGCAGAGGTGATGCCGCTAGAGGGCTCTGGCCATTGTCAAAAAAGAGAGCGAGCGAGCGAGCGAGCGAGTGAAGCGACTGTTCTTTTCTTTGGCTGTCGCCACCGCTGCTGCTACAGCTCGCGTTGCCGCTGACGATTTTGGGGGCTGAACTTCCCAGGTCAGAACCAGAGAGAGCGAGTCCTGTTGTTGCTGTTTCTTCTTCTGCTTTCGTAGCAGCCGCCCGGAATCGACCCAGCCCGAGCGCCAGCGAGCCTCTGGATTGTACCAAATCGGGAAGCGTGGCTTTATTTATTCTTCTTTTGATAGGCGAGATTCCCAAGTTGGCAGCTCGAGGACTTAGAGTCGTCTAGGTAACTCGAGGTGATTGCGAATAGGCACTGGCCAAAGTCCAGCCAGGCAACTTCCTCGGTGAGGGAGGGAGGGGAGGGAGGAGAAAAAACCCTATCACAAACGAGAGGAGGCAACGCATGGCACTTTCTTCAGCGCCTCTTTCAAACAGCAGTTGAGTCCCCCCCTTTCTTGCCGGTATGAAAATCCGAGGGCTTCCTAGACTCATAACAAGAGACCTAGGTTAGGAGTGTGAAGCAGCAACAGCAACAAGGCTTCCAGGACGTGCGAATGGCAGATCATAAGGGTGGGTGGATGAGTAGGGAAATCTCTACACACTTCTCCCTGGAAGGGCTTGAGTTACTACAGCCCACATGCTCTGCAGAAATTCAGTTGGTGCAGTTTTCCTCCTAATAGCTCTTCCAGGGCTAGGAAAAGCTTCACCTGTTGAATTTCCAGATGACCTTAACAGTGTAATAGGATGTGCAGCAAGACAGGTAAGTAGGACTGTTGTAGGATTGGCACAGACTACAATTCCCTATATCCCTGACAATCAGTAATGCTGACTAGGTTGATTGGAGTTGAAATCCAATAACTAGTGGAGGGGCTGTTCATCCTAAACTTTATAGGGTGGCAAAACCAAAGGCCAACTGATGTGAAATCAGGTTGCTAGTACCATAACTGAAAGGCCCATCTCATTATAGGCCAACAGAGTTGGTTTTGGCTTCTGAGCAGGGAAAATTATTCTTTCAGAGGCCAGAGCCTTCTGCAGAAGTGACTGATGTATTTTGCTGAGATACAATGGGCCCTTCTGGACCCATGCCAAAGACCTGTCTACAGGGACATTGTGCAGGACAATTTTGGGACTCTACTGTCGCTAGGTAAGGACTTTTATTTTATTTCTTTTCTTTTTAAATTAAAAAGAATAATAAGACTATTGTAAACTGAGAATCCCAAAATGAATGGGCATAATTGGATTAGTTTTTGTTGCTTTCAGAAAATGTTACGCCTCTGAAAAACAGAATTCTTCATCAGGCGGGACAGACTCTGTAACCTAGAAAATTGCATTACACTGTGTCCAAAAATGTCTCTCCAGTAAAATCATCTTCATATGCCTGTTTATTACAAATAATTAAAAGAAACTAAGCTCGGGATTATTCAAGTGGTGATAGGTGAAAAGATAAACGTGAGCATATTTCTTGCCCCTGTATATTTATATAATTTCATAGCTTCTGAATCATTTCAAACATTCTGATGGAATTTAGCAGAATTCTGCTAGCTAGCTACCAAATGTCAGGAACTGGCAAAAAGAGTTAGCACTTCCTGTCTGTGTCTTCTTCTGTGTCACAGCTCAGATTTGGATATGATAGCCTAGAAAGTGTCTAAGTGATGACATTAGCAGAGTGGAAAGGTGTTTTTAAATGATCTCTGATCCAGTTTTTCCATAGAGCCTGGGATGGGCAATACAACTAAAAATAAACCTGCACCTGGTAAAGTATCCACTACTTTCTTTAGAATAACATAGCATGAATGGCTGTAACTTCCCCATCACCACTGCTGGCTTCACTCTCTTTCTTTTGGCAGACGGAGGAACCATGAATTCAAATTCACAGCCAGGTGGGCCTGAGGATGTGCAAAAGCAAGTCCAAGGGCGGTCTGAGGGCTCTGCTTATGGGGGACAACCTCCAGCTGGGCAGCAGAATGAAGAGGCAGGGAAAGGATGGGTCAAGCCACCTCTTTTTCCTCCAGTGACAAAAGACAACACCACTGTCCCACCCCATGGAATTCATATGGGGCCTGGCCCCAGTCTTTGCATCCAGTGTGGAGAGAGCCTGGCCCAAACTCGGCAAACCCTTGCCCAAACTCGGCAAACCCTTGCCCAAACTCAGCAAACTCTTGCCCAAACTCAGCAAACCCTTGCCCAGCCTAAGAGATCTCCCCTCTCTGCTGATAAGCAATACCCCTGCTCTGATTGTGGGAAAAGCTTCGGTGTCAGCTCCCACCTCACAATTCACCGGAGAACTCACACTGGTGAAAAGCCCTATGAGTGCAATGACTGTGGAAAAAGTTTCAGCCAGAGCTCCACACTTGTCCTCCACCGGCGCATCCATACAGGAGAGAAGCCATACAAGTGCACAGATTGTGGGAAGAGCTTTTCCGTTAGTTCCCACTTGACCAAACACCAACGAATCCACACGGGAGAGAAACCATACGAATGCCAGGTATGTGGGAAAAGATTCAGCCAGAGCTCCACCCTCATTCTTCACCAGAGGATCCATACAGGGGAAAGGCCTTATAAATGTGATGAATGTGGTAAGACCTTCAGCGTCAATTCACACCTCACCATCCACCAGAGAATCCACACAGGAGAGAAACCATTCCGTTGCATGGAATGTGGGAAGAGTTTCCGACAAAGGTCTGGTCTTAGCACACATCAGAAAACTCACATGATGCTTGTGAGACCTTATAAATGCCCATCTTAGAAAGCCTATCTGCAAGTACCACCAAAATTCTCTATCTCACACACACACACACACACACACACACTCAGACAAAGAGTAAAAAAAAAACAAATTGGCATAACAATTTTGTACTGGGAAAGGCAGACTTCAGGAACTCAGTTTAGATTTTTATAATTATAATTAGAAGAAGTCTTATACAAATGTGCATATTTTGCCTTAACTTGCTTTCTTTGTGATAGACACACTGTTGGATAGTGTGGAATTTTGATAAGACATTTGAAAAAGTGAGAAGTAAAGCTCTCAACTCAACTGAGTAAAGATCCAGAACTTATATCTACATGCTAGAACAGGGATGAATCAGGCCTACTTGGAAGTTAGATTCCTGGATTAAATCCCTGCTCTCTGATATGCCTCTACAAGTCCAGCTTCCCACTGCAGAAGGCTAGTCTAGTTCCTGACACATTCTGCTCCATGAAGAGACTGGAGAAAGAACCTTACTGAAAATTGTGGGAAACTTAGGATAAACTGAGTTGCAAGGATCTTGCCCCCAGCCCACAATAAAGATACAGAATCATGTATCTTTAAAAAAGTAGTTCAGTTTCCACAATATTGAATACTGAATTTACCAAGTAGACCTATCACAATTTATCATTTTTGGGTTCATACTACTCTTTCCAATATTAGTTATTTGGAGAATATCTGAAACATGATTACACATCCTAATACACCAAACACACAGTGCTGGTGGCATGATGGAATCATCCTCTTATCATTTATTCTCCTTTCTTGGGCAATGGCTAAGTAATTCTTAAAGATTCACAAAGCATTTTAAAAGTGAAAGGACACAAGGGGGAAATGTGAATACCAGCAACTCATATCTTCACATCAGTGCTCTTGCCATTTTGTAAACAATTTCTTTAACCTAGTTGTTTCCCATTTCTATCATTTTTAAATGGTTGTTAGTGTAAGTGTTAGCTATTTTCTCTGTTGTATGACTGTGAGCCTCATCTGGGCCTGTGGTGTTAATTAAAAAGTGGGATAGCAATTTAATCAGTCATAATTAATAATTTCTTTCTGAAACAAAGATGATCAGGGGATTGGAGACTAAAACATAAAAAGAATGGTTGCTGGAACTGGGTATGTCTGTGTAATGAAAAGAAGGACTAGGGGTGACATGATAGCATTGTTCCAATATCTCAGGGGTTGCCACAAAGAAGAGGGAGTCAAGCTATTCTCCAAAGCACCTGAAGGGAGGACAAGAAGCAATGGATGGAAACTAATCAAGGAGAGAAGCAACCTAGAACTAAGAAGAAATTTCCTGACAAAACAATCAGTGGAACAACTTGCCTCCAGAAGTTGTGAATGCTCCAACACTGGAAGTTTTTAAGAAGAGATTGGACAACCATTTGTCTGAAATGATATAGGGGGTTGGACTAGAAGACCTCCAAGGTCCCTCCCAACTTTGTTCTAGTCTAAATGTTTGAAGGAAATACCCCCTCCCTAATTCATTATCCAAAAAGGATACATTTCCTCTGTGTTTTAATGTAAAAGAAAAAAAGAGTAGGCTAAAACTTAACACAGAGAAAGACATTTCTTGAGATCTGGTTTGTCCTTTTGAAAAACCCAGAATTACAGAGTATCAAAGCAGTGTCTCCTGTGCTAATTCTGGTCCACCTGATTTATCTTCAGTTTCTTGCTTTAGCTAAGTGGCATTCTAAATAGAAAGAATGTTGAATACACCTACATTTATTTAAGCTTAAATAGGATCTCTGAATCTGTCTGGAAAGCCTGTCTCTTAACTGCATTAGACACATACGTCATCTTTTGTCAACATGATGCAGACCAAATTACTTCTTCCATGTGTCTCCAAAATAATGATAGCTGGAAATTACAGCAATGAAAATTCAACATAGGTGGAGACCACCTGTTTGAAAACAACTAACATACGTGCTACTATCAGAACTAGCAAAACTTAAAGAATTCCTGCTTTGTTTTCTGTGATAACCTATTGTTACATTTTTGTAGCTTTAGAAGCTTTTTCCAATTATCAGCCATTTATATTTCTTCATCAATAAATCTCTTGCTACAGTCTGACCCTGTAATCTGACTTCACTAAAAAAGAATTAAATTTCAAAGAATTGCATGAAAGCATTTTGTGTGCTTATTTTTAAGTGACTGCCAGCAGAAGTATTATTTGTATACAAGATTTGTATCTGGATTTTCTACCCGAAGCAGCTAGCAATCGAATAAAACAAATAGACACAACTGAAAAAAGCCAGTAAAAATAGAATTTGATTGTAAACATCAATTTAAATTACTCACATAATTACTGTACTGCATTTAATTTGCTTCCTCATCCAAAACAAAATATTTAGAACAAATGTCAAGAAGTTATCTTTAATGACACAAATGCACTGATCATTTATTCTGTGAGTGATATTGCATAAATCAGCTCATAACTTAAGAGCTATTCCTGCTCTTTGTAGCCACCTAGTAAGTCTGGATTTTTGCAGCTCAGACACAATTGAGATGAGAGCTATAATTGATGTTTTCATTACTTAAAAGTAATAGCCTTTCCTTTCTTGTAATGGAGGTGACAAATCTCATCTTAATATACATTAAATATAAATTTTCTTATTTCACTTTCTATAATAAAACCAACTCTATAAATAATGTGAGGTGTAGTTTTAATAATTTGTGTATTGGAACAGCTCCTTTTTCTAATAAGTATATTGTGGGTGGAGAGATAAGAACATGTGATTATGTCTCTTTAAACTCCCAAAAAGATAAAAATACATGCCTTCCATATATTCTAAATTATAACACCATCAACTTCAATCATTCATTTAATGGTAAGAGTTGGTCAGAATTTTAGTCCTTAGAATATACAAAACAGCCCCCCCTGATAAAAGTAGAATTGTTATTACCTCTGATGGAAACACAAGTCTACATGGCAATTGTGCATAGGAATACTGTAGAGCAGGAGTATCCAACCTGGATGACTGAGGAATTCTGGGAATTGAAGTCCACAAGTCTTAAAGTGGCCAAGGTTGGATACTCCTGCTGTAGGAGAAAAAGCTAATCATTGTCAGAGTACTTAGTTGTGGATGCACCTGGAAAAAAAATTCTATACTAGATTTGGAATAACTTGTCTTTTAAAGAATGATCAGACTATGTTTCCATGTTACCAACTGACCATGTCAATTTCCATAATATTCTGCAGCCCATATTCAGATCTCAATTTAGGAAATGGTAAAATAATATTTATTACTTGTTGATCTCAGCTTCAGATTAATTATCAAATTAACCTAAAAGGAAGCTTACTCTGAATTTAAGATGAACCATCTCCCTAAAATGTACATTGGCCAGAAAAAAAAAATTAGCTTGTCCCTTTTATTGTATTTTCAGTGCATTTATGGTGACATTTCATTTTAAAGGTAAATTATTGCATAAAAATAAAAATGTTGATTCAAATGAATACAAAACTGATATCGGATAGTTTCTCAGGGCACAGACCTATGTAATTTTCTTTCCCCATGGATATGGCATTATTACAAATACTATTTTCCGCCTTTTTAAAAATAGCAAAATTCTTTTTGCATTTAATACTGTCCACTCTCACAAGTTTCCTGATGTAACTCATGGGACATGTAAGAAAATGGATTTTTTAAGCAATGGCAAAAACAACAACAACACAATGTTCAGGAAAGCAAAGCTAGGAAAGAATAGCAGAAAAATGGCTGGCACCATGGGTTTTTCTGGGAGATCTCATGGCTGTGGTGCTCCAAACATGAATTCTATCTACAGTATAGATTAAATACAATGTTAAAAACCAAAATTCAACTACTTGTTTTGGGTGAAGGAATGTGGGAGATCAATTTCAACATTTTTTGTCAGCCAAACCAGAGGAATATTTTAAAGAAAAGGGATGAGAAAGAATTACCTAAAAGTAAGTTCTATTGAACAAACATGTCAATTTCTATGTAGTTGTGAATAGTAGTGAAAAAATTAAAAAGCTATTTTAATAGGTATGGAAATTGAGCTATAAAACCATCTCATTTTCTAAGAAATGTTCATTCTTGTTTCTTGGGAGGTGCCATGGTCCCAATGAAATTCTATAGAAATTAATGTAAATCACATTTTATCTATTGTTGCCAAGTTACACAGCCACAATGTATCAGATTACAGATAAGCAAATGTGGCTGACTTTTGAAAAAAGACTGGTAATATGTAATTCCTATTTGAAAGCTTTTTTAAAAAAAATTGAGAAAATGATAACGATTGTGGAAAATATTCAGATGCATCTAGCTGTATATAAATTAGACTCACAAAAGGATTGTAATCTGAAAGCAGTAGATTTGCTGGAAAGAAATAAGGGCTCTACAGACTTAATGCTTACAGAATTAAGAATTAACTTGAGTTGATTCTGCATGCCTCTTTGAAGTTCAAGCCTGCATTCTTTTACAACAGGGGTGTCAAACTCGCAACGTCGCATGACATGTCGCGACATATCACGACTTTTTTTTTCATTGCCCGGCAATGGGGTGGGCGCAGTTTCAGCATGAAGCATCCGGCCTGCAGTTTGACACCCCTATTTTACAGCAACAGAAACCTGACTGAGTAGACAGGTGATAAATTGGCTTTTCTTAAGAAAATTAAAGGAGATTGGGGAATGGATTTATCACATTTAACTGCAAAACAATTTCATCTGGACTTTTTGGGGTAGATAGACTAACTTTGGACATTGGGCCTATTATATTTAACCAGAGAACAATTGACTGAGCTAGTATTAAGAACCAAATATAGGTATTTGATCCAGAATGAATCATGTTCTCTTCTGGAATGATTTGGGATAGATAAATATTTGGAATGGTAAGTTTTCTACAAATTGATTACAATAATAGTTCGTTAACATGTTTTGAAATTTTAATGTTACAGCCATGTGTTTGTATAACTATGCTAGTATTTCAGAATGCTTAATATTAGTAAATTATTATTAGTAAAAAACAGTTTTTGTTCAAATGTTTTATCTGCTTAGCCGTTTTCTTAAACAATGTTTTCATTTTGTACTGTGATTGAATGATCTTGAAGGTAAGACTAAGATTTCTTCATCAGTAAGCATCCTAAATGATCTTCAACACAGTGCATACAATGTGGCCCATTAACAGAATAACAGAGTTGGAAGGGACCGTAGAGGTCTTCTAGTCCTATCCCCTACTCAAGCAGGAAACCCTATAACATTTCAGACAAATGATTGTCCAACCTCTTCTTAAAAACCTCCAGTGTTGGAGGCATTTCTACATTAATTTAGAATTTCAGATAATTTCATGGTCACACTTTTCTTTTTTAAAAGTGTAGTTGAGTATATTTGTAATTCAGCCATGAAAAATTCCTAAGTATATTTAATCTAGTGAAGACATTGTTTGAGGAGAGGTGTATTAGCTGCCATAAAATATAAAAAATCAGTATTCTAAACAAGGAGTGGCTGAATCTATATAACTGAGAACTACAAGTTGGCCAAGGACATTTTAACATTGTGCAAACCCAGCCAGTGTAGTTAGTTTATGGTTTGATGTGTGTCATATAAACTTAGACCATTGGATTAACTGAAAAACTATTTGTGAGGTTGTACTATCAGTTCTGATAGAACAAATTAAACTTTTTATTCAAGAAGCAAATGACCAAGCTCAAATTATCTTATTTTGGATATATTATGGTAAGACCCAGCTCCCTTAAGAAAGTCATAAGGCTTGGATAGAGAGAAGGAAAGAGGATGACCAGAGGCAGGATGGATGGACTTGGTTATAATGGTGACGGGAGGCATCATCCTGGAAAGGAATATTGTTACTATCAGTCAAAATAGTTATGGGTGTATATGCGTATCCATGTATTAAAAGTGAAGTTTAGTACTTTTTCAAATGTAACTTTCAACTTTTTCTATACAAAACCATTATTACCTCCGAGTAAATACAAGTCCACGAAAACAAAAGCAAACTTTATTGCATTAATAGAGATATTATAAGCCGCCTGCATCAAAAAAACAAATCTGCGATTTGCTCAGGAGGTTTCTTTTTTACTCTAATGCTTCAGGAATGGGCACCGGTTTGGTGAAATGCCTTGCAAGGGAAATACGACTCCTTCAACCATAGCACATAAATAGAATCCGCTCACTCGAAGTACAGTTCCAAATCTGCAGAACGCGAGATTGGGAAAAGCGACTTATTTCAGTCGCGTCTCTAGTTCTCTTTGAAATATATTTTTTGGAGAACAGCAAGGGTTAAAACCACGGAGCAATTCAGGTTCCGCTCTTGCCTATGGCTAGAGCGGTTAGCTCTTCCGATTCTGGGCTAGAAATGGTTCAATTCCTGTCTTTTCTTCTTTCAGCCCCGCCCTAAATCACTTCCAACGCAGCCTCAATTCCGAGCATCGCGAGATCCGACTTCTCCTTGCGGTTGGAATGAGGAGGTCTCAAACTCGAGCCATAATTCAGCGGAGAAATGAGGTCAGAAGCGGAGCGTTTGGAGCAATGGCCAGGTGTAAAAATGGCAAAGGGATAGGAAAGCTTTTCCATCTTGTGCAGGGAAATATTGGGTGCTCGGATAGTGTTGGACCATACGCTCTGCACGCAAGGATGGATTGAAGTATTAGGAACAGAGGATGCAGAGCTGTCAGTTCTATAATAGAAAATCACCCTGCATTGAGAACGCTTTAATGCAGGATTTCTCAACCTTAAAAATTTTAAGATGTGTGACTTCACCTCTCAGAATTCCCCAGCTTGCACACTGGGTGGGGAATTTTGGGAATTCCCTTTATGAGGCCCACACATCATAAAGTTGCTAAGGCTGAGAAACCCTGCTTTAAGGCAAGAAACTCTTCATCTTTCCATCACATTCCAGAAACTCCTGCCATTTATCAGTTACAGTATTTCACTTAAAAACTTCAGATCTCTTTTCAGGACCTTCAAGCTGTGGCCAGGAAATCAAGTTTTCCTGGCCATAGGAAAAGAAAAAAGAAAAAACTCAAATAACAATTAGAAGGGCTTTAAAATAAAATTGAGGGGGAAGGGTGATCAATCTTTAGAATCCCTAGAACACAAAACCAATCATAAATCCCAAGAAAACAAATCAAACAATGAGGTAGGGAGTGTTGAGAAAAAAGAAAAACTCAACAATCAGGAGATGCAGGAAACATACCCACGGACAAGTATAAAAGTCTTAAATGCTTATATACAAATGCTCAAAGCTTGAGGAACAAACAGTACATGAGGGCAAGTATGACATAGTTGGCATTACAGAAACCTGGTGATGAAACCCGTGACTGGAATGGATGGATGGATGGTTACAAATTGTTCAAAAGAAACAGATCTACAAAAAGAGAAGGGGGAGTTGCACTATGTGTAAAAGAACACTACATATCTACAGCAATGAACTTGATCAAAGATAAAATCCCTACAGAATGTATATGGGTCAATATAAAAGGGAAAAAAGTGACATTGCTATAGGTGTATATTACAGGATACCCAACCAATCAAAGAAATAGATGAACTCTGTGCCAATCAGTTAACAAACGTACGTAGAAAGCATACCACACTAATAATGGGAGACTTCAACTATCCAGATATCAACTGGGAGACAAACTCTGCAGCGAGTAGGAGATCAAACAGTTTCTTAACCAACCTAGCTGACAACTTTGTCATCCAAAAGATAGAGGATGAAATTAGAAGTAAAGCTATACTGGATTTAATTCTTACCAATAGAGAAGAAGTGATAGAGGGAGTTGAAGTTGCCGGAACCTTGGATGAAAGTGACGATGTCATACTGAAATTCAGTAGATGAGGGAATAGATGGGAAACTCATCAAATTTGCAGATGACACTAAACTGGCAGGAATAGCCAACACCCCAGAAGACAAGCTCAGGATCCAAAAATATCGTGACAAACTTGAACAATGGGCCCTATCCAAAAAAAATGAATTTCAATGAGAAAAACGAAGTTTTACATTTAGGCAGGAAAAATCAAAGATTAGGTGAGACCTGGCTCAAAAACAGTAACTGTGAGAAAGATCTTGGAGTCCTAGTGGACAATCACTTGACTATGAGTCAGCAGTGTGCAGCAGCAGCCAAAAAAGCTAATACAATCCTGGGCTGTATAAACAGGCTAGAATCAAGATCACGCAAAGTATTAGTACCGCTTTATAAAACCCTAGTAAGACCACACCTGGAATACTGCAACCAATTCTGGTCACCATACTGCAAAAAAGATGTTGAGACTTTGGAAAAAGTTCAGAGACAGCAACTAAATTGTCAAAGGCCTGGAAACTAAAACATGAAGAACGGTTGCAGGACTTGGGTTTGGCTAGTCTAAAGAAAAGAAGAAACGGGTGACATGATAGCAGTGTTCCAGTATTTGAGGAACTGCCACAAAGAAGAGGGCATCAAACTATTCTCCAAAGCACCAGATTTCAGGACAAGAAACAATGGTTGGAAACTGACCAAAGAGAAGCAACCTGGAATGAAGGAGAAACCTAATAGTGAGGACAATTAACCAGTGGAACAGCTTGCGTTCAGAAATTGTGGGTGCTCCATCACTGGAGGTTTTTAACAAACTAGACAATCACTTGTCTGAAATGGTGTAGGTTTCCTGCTTGAGTAGGGAGCTGGACTAGAAGATCTCCAAGGTCCCTTCCATCTCTATTTTATTCTATTATATTTAAACATCAGGAGGAAAGTTTTTAGAGATTAGCTTTGACTGGTGGGTCAAAGAACTGCAGGCAAAACCATCTCAGCATAATAGTCACATTACTAAATGTGGTGCTAAATGGGTGGCAAAAACCATCTGTGATCCTAGCCACCAGCCCTGCCTCTCAGCAGAACTAAAAGGAGGACCTCTACCTGGAGAATATTACGTTAGCTTACTACATTTGTAAATATAGTTAACACAATAGGATTGGGAAAGTGTGAGAAATTGCAAAATATGTAATTTAACCACTGGAGGGCACTGTAAATTGGAGTGTACGCACAAACAGCATTTGGAAGAAGAAAACAGTCAAGACCAGTGCTTTTCAAATTTAGTAACTTTAAAATTTGTGGACTTCAACTCCCAGAATACCTCAGCCAGCTTACTAGCAGAGGAATTCTGGGTGTTGAAGTCCACTCACCTTAAAATTGCCAAGTTTGACAAACAATGGTCAAAACTAAAGCTTGTTGGTCCTTCACTGAGAAATCAATTTAATCAAGAAATACTTAAGTGCGGAGGGGCCCACAGAAGAATAGACCCTGTATAGGGTCTCTATTCTTTCTCCATCCTACTATATGAGATCCTTCTTGCCATGGGCCTCATATGTTACCAAATATCAGAAAACACACCAAGCCTGCTCTGATATGAGGAAGAATGATCTACAGGTGCTAGTTTTGGGCTGTCATTTAGCAACAATAAGTAAAACTATTATTGAAAGAAAAATCTTAATCAGATCCAGTCCAAGCCGGGAATAAACAAAATGGAGACTGCTTTAAAAAGAAGATTCTTGTTTATTTAGTTGCCAGAAACTTCAGTGACAGCAGCATGTTTCTGGGGTGGCTGATCACATGGAGCTGAAGTGGTGGGTTTTTATACCTTCTTGAGCTTTTGTATTTGGAGTTGTTCTGTTTGAGCCTGTTCCTGTGGCATGAACTTTGACCTGAGGTTTAGTGTGCCCTTTTGATATTCTATTGTTGGCTTAATCCTATTATGTCCTAAAGATCATGGCCTGTTCCCTGGGGCTGGGGCTGATGACTATGTCCTGTTTTGGATTTTTGGGAGAGGGGTTGCTGGTTCTAATCCTATCACTCTGCTATTGTTAGTTATCAGTTTTGCTGCAAGGGATTTCAAAATATTTTGTATTGAATGGGCTTCTGCCTGCTAGTATTTGCTCATGAATGGGACCTGAGTTTTTCTGAATGGAATTATCAAATCTGTATTTCTACAGAGCTGGCCTCTGTCTGGAGCTATTAAGAAAAATCTGGGCCTGCTTTTCTGCCTTTTAAGATCATTTGGGGAAATATAATATTCTGCCTTTTCAATATTTCCTTCTCTGGGGGGGGGGGGATGCTGTCATCCTACACTATGACTCCAGGATTATTTGTCATCTCCAAATCCCAGTATTTCCTTTGTTCTGGCAATTCTGGCATTTCTCTAGTTATTCTGGTAAAAATTATAATTCCTAAAGGCTAAACAATGCTTTAAGAAAGATCACTACAAAGAGGAAAATAATGAGAAAACAACCATCCTTCCCATATGCTTAACAACCCTTTTCTGTTTACATCTTCATCTTACCTTCAATAGTCTACCCAAAATGTTTACTGCAGCTCCTGCCATTTTAAAGATTGCCTCTCTCAATTTCAGAAAATAATAGCAAGATTGAACTAATCAGTTGGATTAAGTAGGATAATGTGCCTGAGCATGCAAGAGTAATGGAAAAGCTAAACATTTATCAGATCCGGAACACAAAGACGAAACGAGCAGATGCTTCCTGAAAGCTCCTTAAGTAGAAAACTTTTATCTGCTCCTACAATCACAGCAACAAGTATATGCACTGCCTTACCCCCTGTGAACATCAAAGATGCATTTACCTATGTAATATTCATTGACAAATCCTCCATTAATTTGTTAAACTACAGCAAAAATTAGGACTTCTACATCTATTCTGCAAAATACAAATGACCAGCAGAGGGCAGCAAAATAACAATATTGTTCATATCCTTGCTGTTAGTTCAGTAATCCTCAATTTATGACTAATCACCTAGCAACCATTCAAGATTCTAACAGCTGGCCCTCTGTGGTCATGTTTGATTAGTAAGTTAAAGCAGGGGTCCCCAACCCCTGGTCCATGGACTCTCCTTATTTTTCCATACCTGTTTTCATCTTTAGTGTCTTTACAGATGATTAGTGCTGCTTCTATGTGCATAGAAATATTGTGTATCTCCTTAGCTTTAGGATTACACATAAACGTTTTAAGCAAGAGCCATTTTAGGAAGAGCAAACGAAGATTGTAAAGTCAGTATCTGCCATATGTAGCCTCACCATCACCACCACACACTTCTTTTGATTGCAAATGATTTGCTATCCAATTAATTGGGACATTTCAGATGGACATAAGAAGTAAGGTATAGTTGCAGGGTTTATTTTCTGGTTTTGGTGGCATGATCCTATATACATTTCTACTCAAAACTCCCACCGAATTCAGTGGAGCTTTCAGGTATCAAATATCAGTTTAAAACTGTCTCTAGTATCTTTTGGCAATGCTTAGCTGATCTCAAAATGTTAAACAGGTTCAAACCTGATTGTAATATTTGGGCGGGACATTATCAAGACATCCAAGAATTGTAGCCTAAACTGGAAAATTGAAAACTATTGTTTAAGGAGGCAGTGACAAACACTTTCATACAATTTCCCTTCCCCCCCCCGTAATTTTAATAAAGATAATTACAACAGTAAAAACTGATGCAAACTAAAAAAAGATAGCAAAATAGAAAGGAGTAAAAGATGCAAAAGGGAAAAAATAGAATAGGCATAAAAAATAGAAAGAAAAATAAGAACATAATAAAGAAAAAAAGAGAAATATATAAATAAGTGATTTCCAACCTTCGTCCCAACAATTATAAACAATTTTAGTAACTTATCACCTTTTCTTAAAATATAACAAACTATCTTTTCTTCCCAAATCCCATATTTTTTTCAATAAACAAATCCATAAAGCACCATCATAGCTTTCATGGTTTTGACCTAGTAGACTAATAAAATATGTTGCTTATTTGTTATATTTTAACAGAGAGATTTGAACCAAGGAACTGCCCACTCTGCGGCTCCAAGAACACTGTCCTCAGCAGGCAGAGGTGGTCCCAAGATGAGCAGAAGAAGATATACCAGCTTGTAGATCCTCGCCAGCGCCTCACTTCCTTTTGCCTGGCTCTCTCTGCCATTGCTGGACACGGCAAGGCAGGAGGGACAGAGGCTGGAGCCAAGGAGGAAGAGGAAGAGGAGGGGAAGAATGTGCCTGCTACAGTTTTCCAGCTATGCTGTTGGCGGGTGGGAAGGTGACACCTCCCTCACCCCACCCCAGCTCCTCTTTCAGGTAGTGGTTCCTCTGTTGGAGGGGGAACATTGTGGGCGATGATTGTGAGGTGCAGCACATGGTCACCAAAGGTGTGATTGATGTGCAAGTGGTGGTGATGGTGGGGCCACACTAGGGCCTTCTGCAGTTAATGGCGGAGAGTGCAAGAGCTTCAGACCTGGTTTGGGGAGGGGGGAGAAAGAGACAGAAGAGAAAAAAATTGAGAGCCTGCCACAGAGAGAGAGAGAGAGAGAGAGAGAGAGAGAGAGAGAGAGAGATAGAGAAGTTGAAAAGGACCAGTGGTGGAGGAATATCTGGGTTGTGAAGCCCATGGCGGTGGACCAGAGTACGTGGGGCCCACATAGGGTCAACTGGGGTGGAGGGAGCTGAGATGTAGTAGCTACAGCAATGTAGCAATGACCAGTTGTCCCATTCGGGCATCTCTTTGTTTCTTTCTTCAAGATTATCCATGAATTCCATTGCAGTCATCCAGTTTTTTCAGATTTAATTGACCTACAGGTTTTTAAAAGCTGAAGGGTAATTTACAAGCAATTTTCAAATGCGATTAGAAAAGGAAATATGCAACCTTAGTATCCTTTTAAAGGGTTTGAGGAAAGATGCCTATTGTCTCCCAGTGCTCAAAATCTACAGTTGTCTTGTAGTCTCCTTGCAAAAAGCAGCTACTGGAGGATCTGTGGGGGATCTTAAGTCCTCACCTTTATCGAGAGAGATTCAGAGAGTTGGTCTACCCATCAGATCTTCAGTTTTGCTCTGGTCATCAGTTCTCCTTTTTGGAGAGCTATGTTCAGTCAACCATTTCTTTCTCTGAGATCCCATACTATTTTTGGGGGAAACTGGCCATGGATATGTCCAAGAAATCATCAGGGCTCAAGCTGGACTGGGAAAACACTATATACTTTGAGTTTCATCCTAGATAATCACTATCTAAAACCAATAGCCCCTGCTCTAAGAATACACACAGAAATCCCATACAAATATTTATTGGAAAAGGGGGAGGAAGAACACTGGAAAAGAAAATTTGAGGCAGAATTTAAGGAAGGCTTTTGGAGAGTCCCTGATGGGAGACCCATAGCCCCTTTTCGCCTCCTACGACTTATCTGCCAGCGGCTTCATGCCAAAGGCTATTGCAGAACACAGGCAATGGTAGATGCAATAAGAGGAGTCTGGTATGCACCTGGAGCATATCAGGAAGCCACACGAGTAGCAGGAACTTGCAAAACTTGCCAAGCTAATAATGCCACCTCCAGAAAAACCGCTCACATTGGGGATAGACCTTGGGCACAGCGTCCATTTGAAAAATTACAAATGGATTACATACAACTGCCCAGAGCAAATGGTTTTCAGTATGTTCTGGTGTGCAGGGACCAATTAACCCACTGGATCGAGGCTTTTCCCTGTCACCATGCCACAGCCTTAGAAACAGCCAGACACTTGTTAAAAGATGTAGTGCCATGATTCGGGGTACCCAGCCACATAGATTCAGATAGAAGAAAACATTTTGTGGCGCAAATTCTTACCTACATATATCAGGTGCTGGGCATTGCCCAAAATCTACACACCCCTTTTTCTCCAACTAGTTCTGGGGGTACTGAAAGGGCAAACAGGGAAATAAAAACTCTCCTTGGAAAACTATGCCAGGAGACACGTTTAACATGGCCACAAGCCCTACCTATTGCCTTATTTTACTTAAGAACCAGACCTCGACGAGATATGGGTCTTTCACAATTTGAACTACTTTCGGTTGCCCACCTGACACATTAAAAGAATTAGACCCTCACTCCCTTAACCTAGAAAGGGGGGATATGGTTCTTTCTGCTTATCTTTCAGCCCTTCACCAAAGATTGCGAACCCTGTGAAAGCAGAGTACACTGACACAAACTCTGCCCCTGGAGAAAACCCTTCATACATCCATGCCAGGAGACTGGGTGTGGATCAAATAGTTTGCTAGGACAACCCCACTACAGCCCAAGTGGAACAGACCCTTCCAAGTCCTATTAACAATGCAAACCGCCATTAAGGTTGCTGAAAAGGATGTCTGGATTCACTCGACCCATGTAAAGCCGGCTGTATTGGACCACAGCAAGGATCCAGTTCCAGTTCAAGAGGTGCCACCCATCAAGCTCAGAAAAGATCCAGAGACGAGCGAGTGGACATTGAGAACTCTTTTTGAAGTAAAAGAAGAGGGGAGGGAAGACTATGGGAGGGATGGGAATGGGGATCGTTAAAGTTTGCTTCATATTACTATGTATAAACATTGTATCAGAACTCTTGGAGGTAAACCTCCTGTCAGAAAAAAGAAATGTCTGGGAATATTTAGCACGGGAAATTCTAAATGCTACTAACTTCTGTTTAGCAGAAGGAACATCTGTAAAGGATATCCTCATCACCTGCCTTATAGGTGTAGCTTCAGGACCACAAGCTATACTTAATTATACTAAGCTAAGGAATTTCAACATAGAAACCTCATATAACACTATTTTTGAATGGGGAAACACTACGACATCTAAGGACCAGAACATGTTACACCCTGAAAATCGCCAAGGTGACACAGGCTGCTTACTGCTTTAAAGTAAGTGGCTATAAGGAAAATGGAGTTCCCAAATGCGAAGATCTCAGCAATAGGGAACTCAGTTGTAATCACACTGAAACCATTCTGTTCACATACAGTTACATAAAATTCCCTTTAGGATGGTTCCTTCTATGTGGATCGAGGGCATACTCCTATCTCCCAGCTAACGCAACAGGGGGCCATGCACCTTAGGGAGACTAACTATGATAATGCCTTCTCTTCATAAACAACAAAGGAGAGACCTGCAAGAGCTGACCCCTGATTGTGACCCAAAAACCTGGCTTTTAACAAAAGCAGAATACACATCATTGGCCATCTCTTTGGTTGGGGTACCCGCCCTGGCAACCCATAATGCCAGAGCCTTAAACAGCCTAGCTTGTGCATTAGACTTCCCAAGCATTGGACGCCTTGAATCAGGAATTAAAACAGGTGTGAAAAGCGACCCTTGAAAATCGAGCAGCCATTGATTATTTGTTGTTAAGAAATAATCATGAGTGTGAAGAATTCAGAGGACTCTGTTCCTTCAATTTAAGCGACCAATCACAACTGATAGAGGATGATATCCAATGCCTAAAGGAACTTACACATAAAATTGGATATGAAAATTCACCCTTTGACTTCTTGTCAGGACTTTTCGATTGGTTACCAAATTTACACTGGCTAAAAATTCTTATTTTGGGTGCAATCACAGTTACTATTGCAGGCATTCTCCTATGTTGTCTTGTTCAGATCATACAGCCCTGTCTGAATTTTCAAAGAACATGTTGTTCATTAATTCCTAAACAAAACAAAGAAAAGCATGTTTCCATAATGATGAATAGAATTGACCATGATTACCAAATTTATAGCGACAATGAACATGGTTGGGCAGAAGGGAGAGAAATGACACCCCATTCCTCTCCTTTGCCCAAAAGGGGGGAATTGAGAGATGACTAATCATTGGTGCCAAGAGAGAACACTTTAGAATTAGCCCAAACCCCAAAACAAGTGAGCAATTTCCTTTAAAAGAAAAGAAATCTTATAATTAAATATCACAAAGGAAACTCAGACCCTTACAACTGCCATCTCGAATGTAGATGAACCCAGGAAGGAGGGGGTACACCTCAGGAAAAGAACCATTTAAAGGACAAGTCAAACTGAATTTAAAAAGACCAAAGAGAAAAGTTTTTTTCCCTGTCTCTCATTTCCACTCCCCCTTCCCTGAGCCATTCTGGGCAAACTGGCAAAACACAAGGAAACATTCTGGAGATGGGGAAAACAGCAGACACGTGTCTCAGGGAAACAATTAGATCCATCAATATCAATAGAACTTTTGCAACACTAACAAAAACAGACACGAACCATATAGGAACATATTTACATGAACCAAGGAATACATCCTGAAGACAGTATTAATCGCTACCGGTCAAAACAGATACAAACTAGAAGAAATTAAATTAACAAAAAATCCTTTCAAAAGTCAAATCATAATCTCAATAACTTGAGGGGTATAAGAACAGGACCCCCTCACCTTGGAAAGTCACTAGCTAGTCCGGAAACCTCCGCTGTATCGCATGGTGTCTGGTTTCTGTAAATAAACCTACTTTCTGGCAGCTTGTTTCGTTCCGTGTCATTTCTTCTGCCTGAGCCGAAGGTCTGCTTCCCAGCTGGAGACCCAAACCAGAGAAAATCTTCCCACATTAGTGTTTCTCTTTTTTTCCCCCAAGTTTTTTTATTAATTTTCCAATATTACATTTACATATTTGAAAAATAGCATGGCGGCTGAGCACAGTAATTCCATTACATTTGAATATCATCAGTACAAATCTCAAAAGTATTACAACAACTAATTCCCTCTCTTTTCCCCATAATATCTACTGTCTCATATTCGGACCAACACAGTTCTTATTCTGTCAATCAAACAAAAAATACCTTTCTAGCATTCATCAATAATCTTCAGTCTATACATATCTTAATTGATTTGGCATTCCATCTTTTAAACAATAACCTAATTAGTTTTTCTTAACTTTAATTTCCCATTGATATTTAAATTTAACGTTTAATCTTTATCATTTCCAAATTTTAAATGACCCCAATTTCTAAGTCTCATATCTCATATTTGGGGCTAATAATTTTTCTTCTTCTTTCTATTTCCTTCCTTCCCCAAAAAAGAAAAAAAACCGTCAGCATTTGTACCACAAACCAATATACAAATTTAATTATTAGTATTTATACTTCTAAGTTTTACTTAACCTTTATCTCAACTCATAATAATATCTTAAATTCAAATTTTAGTTATTTTTAAACATTCAAACTTTTAGCCAATCAGTGACCTGATAATTAATTTCCCCTTAATATTTTAATTTAACGTTTAATATTTTTCCCAAATTTTTAATTAAGAACAATTCCTTTATCACAATTCCTCATACAATCTAATGTTTAAAATACACACTTTATATATAAATTCTATCATCTAGCTTAACAAACTAATAAAACAATATAATAGTCTTATTTCAATATTTATACTTCTAAATTTTATATAACCAAACTTTTCTTTATCTTAAATCGTTACAATATCTTATGTTCAAAATACATATTCTATCCATTTGGATATATTCTATTTAGATCTCATGTGTAAATCAAAACCCCAATCCTTTTCAGTCTTATTCTAGCTTTTTTTCTTTGCCAAGTCATCTTTCGTATCTTTGCTTTTAAATCATCAAAAATATCTCCTTGTATTGTTGTGGCTTTTGTTTGATGTTGATAAGAGTGTCCAGTTGATGTTTTCTTAAGAGGATTAGCTGATTTAGCAGTTCGATGCAGTTGTCCCAAAGTATTTGTCTTCTCTTTCATCTCTGTTCTTCCTCTGTAGGAGAAATCCATTCCTTTTCTTCTTCCATTGTAGTATATTAAACTAAAAAAACTTACAGTCAGAAAGTCCACCAGGTGAGGAGCTGAGTTTCTTGCAGCTGGTGCTTCAAAGTTGCTTTATATCTTATCTATTTTCAAAGCTGTCAACAAGTCTCTCTTAAAGAATAGCAGGTTACAGTCTCAAATTTAGCCACCTGGTGTCATCTCAGAGTTAGTTGGATCTTTACAGTTTTCCCCCCTCTATTTTAAAGAAAAAAACCGCAAATTTTCAATAATAATTAGAGAAAAAAAATAGAGTAGAAAGTTACAAATTTTATAATCCACCAATTTTAGGAAATAGAATTCTAATTAGGATCCCAGTATTTTTCCAATGTTTTAAACTCCCGCTGTTTCTGGAGGAAGGGCTAAAATCCCCCTTCCCTCACCACAGGGGGGAAAGTACTTTAGCAGCTTATGCAGGTAATTAAGTAATTAGGATGTAAGAGAGGTAGATCTCACCCAGTCTCTTCCACGCTGCTTTAGAGTTGCCAGATGGTAAATGCAACTTTGGCTGTTAGCAGCCTAGGGACAAGCCATATTTCTATGGCCGGTCCTTTGTCTACCGGTTTGGAGGGATCGCTAGCTCTAACAGGAGAGTTGCTGCTCTCCCACGATCCAGCGAAAGCCCCTCCTTGCTGATCGCCTCTTCGGGGTGACTTTCAGCCCTTTTCAGGGCCCCCCAGCAATGCAAAATTGAACAGGGGAGAGAGAGCAAGTCTCCCAGCCATCCATGGCGACCGCGCGACAAACCGGAAGCCCTCATACTAGTGTTTCTCATCTTTTCTAGTCAAACTGATGGCTAGTTGTCTATGACTTCAGAAAATTCACTGTCCCAAAGCTAAACCTTGAGACTTCGCATTATTCACTTTTGGGCTTAAGTTTCCTTTCTCTGGTGCTAGGAAAAAGGGATTTTAAAAGATAAATAATTGAATGCTCCCCACTTTCAAATTGTTCATTTAGGACTACCCTCAATTTCATATCAAGTGCAGCAACATTTAAAACAAATACAAGATTAAAGTTTGCCTCCTTTAACAAAAAAACTTTCCAATTCTTGAAAGCTGTTTTGGCATTCAGGAATCCAAGAAACTTTGTTAGGTTTACTTTTTGAGTTAAATATTGAGAGATTTTGCTTTTGTGGAACAATGAAGTATAGATAGGTGAGAATACTTGGGAAATCATAGGAGCAACCTTAGTTTCTTGAAGGTTATAGTGTTGAAGGTTATACCTGTTTGAATGCTGGTACCTCCTCCTCTAATTTAATTTGATTTGATATATTGCCAAAGTAAACTGCATCATAGTCCAGATAGGCTTCATATTTTTTTTCTGCCTGGTAGGATTTTATCCATTATTCTCTAGGTCAGTGATGGCGAACCTTTTAGAGACCGAGTGCCCAAACTGCAACCCAAAACCACTTATGCATGGTCGGGTGCCGGGTGGGTGTGGCCCATTGGCTGGGTGTGCCCATTGGGTGGGCGTGGCTGCGGCGTGCCCATTGGGTGGGACTAAAAAGTTCAATCAATCCAACTTTGCAAGTTTTGTTTTTCCTGCGAGAAGTTGAAATTAACTGATTGATTGAACCTTTTTTTTTTTTTTTGCACCCGGTGGTGGAGGCCTAAAGCAAAAAGGTTTTATAAAACACAGCTGAAGGCCTAGGACTGGGGCGACGGCGCGTGTGCCCACAGAGAGGGCTCTGAGTGCCGCCTCTGGCACCCGTGCCATAGGTTCGCCACCACTGCTCTAGGTTACAGGAGTGCTGTGACAAGCAAGAGATTTTTATAAATTGAAACAGTGCTTGAAATGTTTGACAGGCTTTCTTCTGTGTAGAGCTCATCTCCAATCTTATTTGCCAGAACCATTTGGTTAACTATAGACAGATAATTGGGGCCATTTAACTGATCCCATAAAACTCTGAAAACAGGGCAATTGTCACTATGTTAGTTCATTGACACCTAACAAAATCTTACAGGGTACCCTTTGCACCTTTTCAGTATGTGTGGCTTTCTGGACTAAGTGATCTAATTGATTTTGCATTTCCAATGCTTGCCCCATGTTCTACCAGGGCACAATCTGGCTTGCTTTCCTCTAGGAACATTTCTGAGAAGGCTGTGTGTTTTAAAAGGATCCTAGAACTTTTGTCTTCAATTTTTTTTAAAAAAATGTAATATAAGTATATGCGGTCTGGTCCAGATCAGGATCACCAGCATATATGTGAAAGGAAGTTCAATTATTTCCCAAGTTTGTTTGTTTTTGTTTTTTAAAGTCAGCCTCCACCTGCATAGTTGTGTTGGTGACTTTATTGTACAAACCTACCTTAGAGAACGTGGAATAATTTTTCCTCTGTGAAAAGGCATAAACTTCTTCATATACTGTGTTCCCAGACTTCATTAGCCACTTTGCATTTTCATCAGTATAAAATTAAAATGGGACACCTATTGACCATGTTTGCATACTATGCTAGTTTGTTTCAACCTAGTGCATTATGGGAACCCATTGTAGTTTGCTTAGCATGTTATATGAATCCAGCCAATTGTACTTATTCAATGGTTAAGCAAATATTGTATGGTTTAATGCAATATGCAAACTCTGCTATTATAGTTTCTATGACTTTGCAACACTACAGGAAAGAAATAGCATATAATACCAGCTGGTTAAGTACTGTATTATCTTTGACTTTTATTTCCCATGGTTGTGTTCAGAGAATGTGCTAAACCACAAATCAGCAGCCATATTCTAGGTTAGTGTGTCAGGCCAACCAAGTTGTTATGCAGAATTGGGCTATGAAATAGTCAAGTATGGATAACTACATCACATGAACACAGCCTGGAGGGGCTTCTTCTATTTCCAAATTCTGTTATCCTTTTGCAAATTGCTTGTTGTTGCTTGTCCCAATGCTATGTCCTGCAAAACCACACATGGTGATGGTTAGGTTGCAGTTTTACTGCCAACAATTCATGGCCTTTTTTTCTTCCTACCAGCCTCCCTAAGGATGTTCCCAAAAGGGAAATGATCATACAGAGAATTGAGGATGGTGAGCTCTAATTGTCACCACTTGCTTGGAGATTAATTAAAAAGACGTCTCCAGATATTTCTCTGTTTGGAGTGTAAATAAGCTCCAAGGAAAGACTTTTTGTACATGCTTCCCCTCCCACCTAAGTATCAGTTGACTAATTAACTAAACTTGGATGCTGTTAAAAAGTTAATGCTGTTAAAAAGTTAACACTTTCTGCTGACAGCATCAGACAAATCAGGTGCATCCCTGGAGACTCCAGAGGCAGCTGGCATTCAAGACTTTGCACAGTTGCCATTGTGGTTCCTCCTCTTTATAATTAGCACAGCTTTCAAAGCAAAAACGTTGTGCATTGCTGAGATGTGATTACATGAATTGAGGCATGCTGGCATTCCTATGTGAATAGGAGCCCCACATGCTCTTCCTAAAGGACCTGATGGGATGGGTAAATATAACTGGAGAGAGGCAATTGCTTAAGTAACTAGGCGCCCATGCCAGCTAAGAGCATTCTGAACATTATCAGCACCATGAATTGAACCCGGAAGCAAACTGGTAACTAAAATGTAGCTTATAGTGCTCCTTCATCCAGAACTAAATATACTGAAAGCCACTGAATCTTACCAGGGTGGAGGTGAAGCCTTTGTTCTCCATCCAGATCTCAACAGACTCTTGGCAATGAGACAGCTCTGTACAATATATGAAATGAAACCATGTAGCTTATTTATACTTTCATGAGTTTGTCTATGGGCCACGCCCAAGCCAAAAACCAGAATTGCAAAGCCCAAGCAGCTATAAGCAAATGCATCAGAAACTGGTTAAAAAAAACCCCTATATATGTTGCTTCCCTATAAGACTGCTTGGTAACAAAGTAGGAATATAGCAATCAAGGCTAATGGGATGTATGAACCAGGATATTTTAATGGATTTGGCTGGTGGTTGAAGGATCCTAGATTGCAATGTAGGGGATGGATGGTCTGCAAAATACTTTTATGTTCCAGTAACTTTTTATTAATGACATACTTCCTGACATAAAACTTCTGGTAATGCAGCAGATAGTCAATGTGTTTGTTTTATTACACTATTATAATTACTTAAACATAATCAAGATTCTTCCATTTGTTGAGTATGAGGCCAGGGCACATTCTTCTCTGCCTGCGCAATCCATTGTTTTGATAACTAGCACTGAATCTGAAATTTAAAAAAAACCACCAACCTTTCCCTGTGATGAACCAAAGAACAACAAACAGCAAGGTGGTATGATTGGCAGAACCCAATCACTGTTCATTTGAAAAAAAAAAAAACAGGTTACATTTTTCCATCTCCATGGTAGGACTGATTCCCTAGATAGAAAGAAGCTTTCTGACTCTCCTGTCAAGTAAGCGAGTTTTGATTCCACAGATGTGCAAACATAAAACACTACTTAATGTCGATTAACATACAAGACATTTGTGATCTGCCCAGTGTTACAGTATTGCCAGCAACATGAGCCACTGAGATCTGTAGTTTAACTTATACATGATGTAGTCCAAATATCATATATTATCACTGCCTTCCAGGATCTCAGGTGCAGATTTCCCAACCTCTGCTCTTTGATATCCCATTAAGTGGAAATATTTTTTTTTATGCTTTTCTATGCTGTAGAGGTAATCCTCGACTTACCACAATTGAGCCCAAAATTTCTGTTGCTAAGCAAGACAGTTGTTAAAACAGTTGGCCTGTTTTATAACCTCTCTTGCCACAATTGTTAAGTGAATCACTGCAGCTGTTAAGTTAGTAATACAGCAAGTGAATTTGGCTTCCTCATTTGACTGTCAGTAGGTAGCAGAAGGCGATCGGGTAAATCACTGAATGTCATAGATGCCAGTAACCAAATGTTCAAATGGGAACGCTACAATAGTCGTGTGAAAAAAGATCATAAGTCACCTTTTTTCAGTGCCATTGTAACTTTAATAATCACTATATGAATGATTGTAAGTCAAGAACTACCAGCATGTGGGCTCAACCAGTCACTATTTTAAAGAGTCCATCTACAGCAAATTTATCACGGCCTTAGTACTCTAAAATTTAGAGAGATTCACACACTGCTTTATTCCTAGACAGAAAAAAAAGCAGAATGGAAAGGTGTTGGTAATTTTCTTAACAAAATAAAACCAAGCTGGCTTAAAAATATAAGCCAGTAATACATTAGCTGCAAATAGAAAATATTGTGCTTTCAACAGAACAGACTATAACTCAGAATTGAAGTGTTTTCTTGCCCATCTGCAAGAAAACAACCAAGCTCAGAGAGTACCAAGGACCCCACAATATTGTGCTTCTTATTTGTTGTTACAGCCTTATCTATGAGCTGCCCTGTTGGAACAAGCCAAATGTTCGTGTCCCGTATGTAGCCAGAAGTTCTTGGGAAAATATATCCCACTCCAGCACCTGTTAGTTTAGTGATTTATTGTCATATATGTAAAGATTTAGCAACCATTTCCCAACATTAAGCTATTACATTGCCTTAGTGTAGGTCAGCCTATTGGTCCAACAAGATTAATGTGATTCACTCTTTCTGGAAAATCCTGTTTTGGATTCCAGTCAAAAGGCATTCCCAGTCCTAGTGACATATCATTTTTAACTAATAAGATCAGGGATTCAACTTATTTTGACTCCCGCCATGCAAAGCATATGCTATACTATCGCACTACAGGCAGACTAGAGACAGGTCTTGGACACACTCTCCATCTGTGTCCTTCAACAGCAGACTGCATGGTCTACCGCAGTGGCACTGTCCCTTCTAGAATCTACAATGGTAGCCCCAAAGATTTTGCCTTTTAGTAAGGCAACTTTCCAGTTTGCAAGATACCACAGCAGATATTTTTCCAGATTAAAGGAGTCAAAATAAGCCTTGATGCCATCTATCTCCATAAGTCACAAGGGTTGGATCAAGCAGCAAAAAAGGCCCAGATGTTCTAAACAGTATGAGGCTGCATGGAAGTTTCCGAAGTAGGCTCTCCTTTCCAGGCTGTAACGGAGTTCTCCCCGGCAGCTTCTCCCTTCCAGGTTACCAGACGACTTTCTGCCTGGCTCGGATCTCCTGTTTTCCAGCCACTGATGGTGGTCTCAGCAGATGGCTCCCCTGCTTTCCAGGCCACAGGAGTAGGAATGATGCCTGCCTCTGCAGCAGGAGCAGCCGTGGTAGCAACATTTGGTTTCTCCTTCCAGTCAGCTGGGGAGGAGGATGTGACAAGAGCCCTGGGGGCATCTGATGGTCCCCCTTTCCAGGCAGTGTGGGTTGTCATGTGGCGCTCCAACAGAGTACGGTGAGAGAAATATTTGTTGCAGATGCAGCACTGGAAGCGTTCAGGGCGGTGGGTGCGCATGTGCACGTTGAGGGAGCTCTTCTGGGTGAAGCGCTTGCAGCAGATGGAGCACTGGAAGGCTCGCACACCAGTGTGGGTCACCATGTGCTTGAGCAGATAGTCCCGCAGTGAGAAGGAACGCCAGCAAATGCTGCACTGATGGGGCTTCTCACCTAGAAAGGGAACAGCACAGCAGGCCAGTTGAGAGGACCAAATTTTCATTTCTGAACAAAAGTTTGCTCTTCAATGGGGGGGGGGGGAGAAACCAATCGGCACCCCCCCTTTTTACAATCCCAAAGCATCCCCAGATTATGGAGGGAGGCCTGTTAAACCTTTGTTTGGTTTATCACATCTATTTTTTTAACTTAATCCCAGTGCAAAAGAAACAGAAAAAGACAAATATATTCTTTCCAAGAATGTGACAACATTGCATTACCCACTGCAGTACTTGGGGACTCAGAAGGTTCTCCTCATAGCTATAAAGGTGCCTTGTCTGTTTTGCAATGCAAAGATCCTTTAATTGAATATAGTAACAAGGCAGGCACCGTAGATATCTCCAGGACAATTACACCACATATTACTGCATATAGGTATACCTATCACAATTCTGGGAGGGCCAGAATTTTGGATGTTGAGTGAAGCAGTTAATAAGTGAGATGCCACATGACCACTTTGCTCAACAATCTCAATCCTAGCTCTCCCAGTTGTGGTCATTAAGCAGCCATGTGTGGAATGCTGAGAAGAGGACTTGGGTCTCTTAGACACTGTGTGTTCGGAAGACGGTTTGGACCTCCCACATCACCCGGGAGGCTTGGGCCCTCTCCCCACCCCATAGGGAGAGCAATCACAAGAATGATGACATTTCCTAGTGTTTTTGCCATAGTTGTGGTCTTCTAGCATGTCAGAGAATTTTTCCTCCCTGCATAGGGGAGAAAATCTACCCATGCATAAAAACATTTGGTGCACTGCAGGAACAGATCTCAAATCCAATGTGAGTCATAAATGGCAACTAGTCATAAATGCAAAAAGGCATCCAAGCACCCAAAATGTGGTCATTTGAATGGGATGGTGCCAGCACGATGTTTTACAATGGCTAGAAATGTTTCCCCATTCTGAGGCTGTTGTCATTAAACAACTGGTCATTGAGGACTATTTGTATTGTCCTCAGGTAACTTGGCTGTTAAATGGCTATTAAATGAACATGTTTTCTTGGCAAGGGTTTTGGAAGTGGTTGCCATTCAGAGTGACTGGTTCAAGTACACCCATGCCTAAGATAGGGTTCCTCATTCCTCACCTATTAGATCAAATTATTAATTATTAGGCAATTATAAAAGCAAAAAAGAGTCTTCAGAGAATGCTGGGATGTAATTGTCATCCCTGTCTCCAACTCAAAGCAGCTATGTCCCAGTGATTGTAATGCTGTATTTGCAGCACTCTACTGTATAATAAGATTCATTTGCATTCTAAAATTTGGCTTGTTATAACCATGATTGTTTGAACCATTCATAGTGACTTATCCTAAAATCAAACAAACCCCATTAACAGTAGTCACCAAACGTTTGCCTAAAGTTAGTTAAAAATTAAATAATTACATTTAGCTAAAGTGGTGTAATGGAGAAAATCAATTTAGGAAAGGGTTTTTAGCCAAACATTGGGTTTTATTTGAGATATTCACTTTTTGTTTTAACTGCACCCATTTCCCTTTTGCCCCATCCCTATTGCTAATTTGTTCCACAAAATCATGTCAGATGGCTCTCAATTTAAGGAATTTGTGCACAAAGTAACTAATATCAAGTTGGTTTGGCTTCCCTGAGACCCAAGTATTTAAATCCCCAGTACTGGTTTTCCAGCAGGATGTCAGAGGAGGAGGAAAATAAAAGGACTGGCAGGAAAAGATATTGCAGCAATTGCAAAAAAATGATTTTCTCACCCTCAAGCTTCTTGCATCAAGCTTCTTGCATTTCCTTCATTCACTCAACCTTTTCCCTTAAAACATGTACTAACAAAATAGTCAATCCTGCTGTCCTTCTGTGATAATTTGTATTTCAACAATAAGAAAAAGGTGTGAAAGATTTGAGTCAGGTGTGAATTGGCTAATTTCAGTTTCTCATTTTTATTTCCTAACTTTCATCCATCTGCACATTATTACAGACAGTCCTTGACTTACGACCATAATGGAACTCAAAATTTCAATTTCTAAGCAAGACAGTTGTTAACTGAGTTTTGCCAAAATTGTTAAGTGAATCAATGCAGTTAAGTAAATAACAGGGTCATTAAATTAATCCAACTTCCCCACTGACTTTGGCTGTCAGGTCATAGAAGATCGTATGACCCCAGGACACTGCAACCATTATAAATACATGCCAGTGGCCAAGCACACAAATTTTGAATCACATGACCACAAGGATGCTACAATGATTGTAATTCTGAAAAAGTCATAAATCACTTTTTTCAGTGCCATTGTAACTTTGGTCACCAAAAGAATGGTTGTAAGTCAAGACTTACCTGAATTGGTTTGAGCATTTGCTTTTTTAAAAATCTGTGGCCTGATTTGAACTTTTGTGTATATTTTTCCTAGGTGCATGTATTCACTTACAACTTTTCTTAGAAATCAGCAAGAAATGTTCTTTCTTCCCAGCCACTCTCTAGTGCAATGTTTCTCAGCCTGAATATCTTTAGGTTTGCTGGCTAGTGAATTCTGGGGGTTGAAGTCCACACATCTTAAAGTTGTCCAGGTTGAGAACCATTGCTGTAGTGTCAGCTCCTTGTATCTGCCTTCATTTATCAATCTCTCCAAATACAGTAGGAAAAAATGAGCTTGTTCAACCACTGAATAGTGATATTTTCTGACGCCCAGCCTTGCTCTTCCCCAGCACTGACCCTCCATCTCCCAGGCTTATTAACCTCAACTTGATTTCATTACCAGAATGGATAAACATATGCTTGGTGTAATTCTTCCGAGAGCTGAACGTTTTCTGGCAGTGGCTACATTGATAGGAAGGCTCCAAGCAGCGGGAGGTTCCAGGCTGTTGGTTCTGCTGCTCCCCACCATGAAGAGCACCGGTGACCATTGTGTTGGGGCTGAGCTGCACCATATTGCTGGCACCCGACTCCTGCTGCTGCTGCTGCTGTTGCTGCTGAATGCTGTAGAAGGTCTGGGCTACACCACCAGGCTGGGGCAGATGGAACTGGAAGATGCTGGTATTACTGGTGACTGTGCTGGTATTGGTGACTTCTGCCTTGAGTTCCCGCTGGATGCCTAGGGAGGAGACAAAGGTCAAGCCATCAGCCCCACCACTACTGCTCCGGGGTGGAAACCCAGAGGAAGAGCCACTTAAGTCTTGCTTGAATTCTCCCGTTAAGTTTCTCAGATTGGAAGTCTCCACATTGCAATCAGGATGGAATTTCTCTCTATCTCGAGAGGTGGAAACCGTAGCCTCTTCTCCACTTTCTTCTCCTTGCCAGGATGGGATGAAGGACTCGGAAAAGACATCCTGATTTCCAAAGAAATCCTGACCTTCCGGGGTGACATAATCCAAGTGGAGATTCTCCTTCCGGTCAGCTCCACTGCTACTACCAGAATCCTTTGCCTGGTCACTGAAGTCAGCAGCAAAGGGGCCACTCCCACTGCATTCAGCAAAGCAGGCCAGTTTGGCCTCTCTTTCTGCTTCTGACCCTTCTGGGATTTCCCCGCTGCCTTCTTCATCTTTGATGATCACCGGCATTGTCTCAGACAGCTGAAGTCTCACTGGCTGGCGCTGCTTGCGGCTATGGCAACTAGGGGTGGATTCAGTGGAGTGCAGGTAGGAACCTCCTGTGTCTCCATCACTTATGGCCCCCTCACAGGCAGCTGTCCGAGCTTCTCTGTGCTGGGAGGACAGCAAATCTCGCAGTTTATAACGCACCTCTGAGGCACAAAGCAACTTTGGGGGTTCAAGGTGGGCAGTGTCAAGGTCGCCTGGTCGTGAGAGGCTGCCAATAACCTCTTTGGATTGTTGTTCTTGGGGCTTGCTGGGCAGAACTCTGGGAAGGGAGAGGGGTACCACTGGAGCAACAGTGGGGGGTTTCGGGCTACGATTCTGAGAGATGATCTGAGTGCATTCATCGATGACAGTCTTGATTTGCAAGATGGAAGCAGCAGTGAGGATCTGCAGAGCTTCAGACTGGGCTACGACCAGAGAACCACTATACATAAATTCCACCAGCTGACGCACTACCTGGCTGGGGACCACAGGGGGTACCTCAATCTCTGAGTACCCCAACAACAGTTTATCATGGAAGAAGGGGCTGCCAGCAGCCAGCACACACCGGTGAGCCCGCAGGGTGGCCTCCTGGATGTGCACTGTCACATCACAGAAATGTCCACCTAGACGTTGCCCATTCAGTGTCTCCAGAAGGGACTTGCTGAAGTTCTGTAAATGAATATAATGGACAGCTTCAGCCATTCTGTCTTGTATCCCACACTGGAACCTTTACAGCTCTAGAGCCTTCAAAATATACTCTGAATCACTATTAAGGAGGCCAGGCAAGAGAATCTCTAGTAGAAATCCTGCAACAACATTGGAGGAAAAGAAATTTATCAGAGATGCCTCAGAAGGTAACATTAACTTGGCGATCATAAATCAATGATAGGATGATATCAATAGCACTTAGACTTATATACCGCTTCATAGTGCTTTACAGCCCTCTCTAAGCAGCATATTGTCCCCAACAATCTGGGTCCTCATTTTACCAACCATGAACAGTCAGAAAAGAGACAGCATAGCCTGCGGCTGGATAGTGGATGTGCAAGAGGCTCAGAAGGGCCCCTTCCTGTTTCTCACACTGTAGAGAAGGCAAGAGTGGGGAGAGAGAATTGTACTTCTACATTTGCAAATTCTGCTAATGTGGCTTTACAATAAAATAGAATTAGCTTATTTTATCTAGTCTACCTGGTAAGGCTGACATGGTACAACAGATTCTTGTTGCATAACATTGGGCACAGCTTAATGCCTGACAGACTTTATCTGATCTGGAAAAACTAAGCAAAGGTGGATCTGATTACTATTTGGATAGCAGAAAATTCCAGAACTATTCACTGGAATTAGAGATCAAAACAACATTCCAGAAGAAGGCAATAACAAGCCGTGTTTGTATTTCTACTAAAGCAAATACATGAAGCCACAGAGAGAAGTAGCTCAATGGCTAGTTTGGTCACACATCCCCTCACTGAGATTCTACTTGGGGGAATTTTCATTTGGGGGGGAAGGGGATTGATGATTCAGTAAATGAGTACATGCTCTGCAATGCAAGGGCAAAGTCCCAGTTTCCAACTTCAGCATCTCCAAATAAAAGAGACTAGGCAAGAGATAATGAGACAGTTGTCCGGCCAGTTGTCCATTTTTGCTTTTTCCAATTCTAGTTTTGCTTTGATGGGGATTTACTAAGTCGCTCTCTCACCAATGAGGCTTTGCAGAGAGGAAAGTCAGAAAAACATTAGATCTTGCCATAACCTTGAATATAAAAGTGTTATGTACATTTTATTTTTTTAAAATATACTACTTCATTGAGTATGCAAATCTAATAAACACCTTAGCATATGTAAATCCATATCCTTCCCAAAAGTCACATAGCAATAAAAATCTAAGAAGTTTGCAAACATTCATATACTGCAAGTATGGATGAAAAGTAGGGCAAACACTGCAAAATAGTTACAGTAAATAAATAATAAGTACAAACCTGACTTCTCAAGCTTGCTATCCCCAGATGTGTGAGGGCAGTGCAACTATAAGAAAATCTAGGAGTTATATTTCCAACACATACAGAAGACATCCAGACAAAACTGCAACATACACAATCAGTTTGTTTAAAAATACAGGCAACAAGACAATTATAAACAAAATTCTTTCACAAAGCCAAATGTGAAAGAATTAAATTAAATCTTACTAAGAGAAAAAAAAAACATTAAGCTAATTAGAGAGGATATTATGAGATGATTTTAAGTCCTGTAAGAATGGAGTGGTCTTAAAAGTTAACTGCATAATGTTTTTTGTGGGCAACTACAACAAAATGAAGGATACTTCACTGCCTACTTAAAAAGAAAGTGATACTCTACTACCTAATCTAGTCTATAGAAAAAAAAGAGACAAGTCTATCAAGAAAGCCATTAGGAATACCTTCGAAATGCTGGGCCTAATTAAAAACTCCTGACTTAATTTTTTATGCACAGAAAATTTCTATCTCAGGAAGCTGCTTTTGGGCCTTATCATCCTGCTCTAGCAAAAATGTATCATTCACACTGGCACAAAATGCTCCTGAATCTTGGACCAGATTTCGTTTAATAATAATGGAAGGAGTTATTGGATTTCAAGTTTGGTTAGTGAAATAAACTCTTCGTAGACTCAAGAGCTATGGGCTTTCTTCTCATGACTTAACGAGCTCCGGGGCTGAGTTCTGCCTCCGCGCCTGCCCCAGAGCTCCAACCATAATACTCAGCGTCTGAAGCTCTGCCACACCTATTCCAAGAGGAACCAGGCGTCCGGGCTCTCAATCACTCAGTACCTGTACCTGGGAACGGAACCGGCATGGGACTTTGGGAACAAAGAGGCGTGGCGAGGACTCAATGGGCGAGGCTTATGTCCGAGTTGGGGGTGGATCCCTGTACACCTACCTTCCCGATTTGCAGCGCGGAACACAGTATCCACTCCAACAGGCTCTCTGCGGTGACCTCCTTCCGCGTACTGTAAGTCGCCTCCCTCCCGACACTTCCGCACTGTGCCGTGTTGGCGGGCCGCGTATCCATAGAGACAAAAGGTGTAGAGTAGACTCCCTAACCTGAGAGTCTCCATTGTTGACTACAATTCCCAGCATCCATCAGCAGACACTGATTGGGATCTATGGTAGTAGTGAAAGGAAAGATAAGGTAGGCACTGTTTTAGGGCTGGTGAATAAAGTGCAGGAAATGCAGTAAACGTTTCCTTTCTTCGCAAACGTTTATAAGCCGTCACAGAAACTTTTGCAGCAATAATACTTGTCGGAGGGCATTGTTAACCCACACTGGCTTTGAAGGCGCCTGCCCATACCAGTCTTTCGGAACCGCCTGCCCTCCAAATATATCGACTAGTGTTGCAATGAGAAACTTGCCCATGTTAGTAGCGTGAATGTTATAAATTAACATCTGTTACTCTTTGACGGGGTTTCTTTCTCTGTCTCCGAGTTTGTGCAATTTGCTTCAAACTGCAAATAGCTAGAACGGGTTCCCAACCGAGGTTGCGAAAGCTTGGGTTTTTAAAATTATAGTGTATATGCATAATTAATTTGTTACCATTATTTCGAACTTTTGTAAGGGGTGTGAGAATATATCAGAAGCGTTCTAGGGGTGCGGGGTATAGAAAAGATTGGGAGCCGCTGAGTTAGAAGGAAAAGCCAAGGTATATAATTTTTTAAAAATAGCCTCCCCAAAAGCAGAAAAAAAACCCCTCCCTCCAAATTTGTAAATAAGAGAAAACATGTTTTTTTTTTATTTCAAGCTACCAGATCAACTAAATGTAAAATTCCAACATTATTGTGTTGTAGTAAGAACCCCCACCCCCAATCCTTTTTACTATGCCCCCCAAGCCTGTTGATTTACAAACAGAGCTCAGTGGAGGTAATAGACAGACTAAAGATAAAGGGGTAAAATTAATTACGTTTGTTTGACAGGATTAAAACCCAAGGAAGCCAATGTTTTAGACGCATTGCTAGCTTTTACGAAACAAGCTAAACAAATCTAATAACAAAAGTACACAAAGTAAGCCTCCAAATTATGAAATAGTGTAAAAGTGTTGAAAGGTATTTATTTTTTCTTGATAAGTTTTCTGCAAGTCTCTGATTTTTCATAGTGGTCAAGAATTGAGGTTTTCTTTTCTCTGCAAATAGCTTTAGAGTCACAGTTTAGTAGATATTTATAATCCAAAAAGGTTCAAAAAGGTTTCCTGAAGTTTATAATCCTCTCTTTGTCTGCAACCCAAGTTGTTTTCTTTTTTTGTCACAGCTGTTCTCTATTGTTATAGCTTTGAAGGTCACAAACACAAATTAGTTTTTTCTAGATTTTGCCAAATCCTGTATAAAAGCCATAACTGTCATAGTTTTTATTCATTTCTAGATGTCAGCACCACTTTATTTTTCAAATTATCAAAATAGAAAATTGTCTTTAAAAATGAGAATCTTAACCATTCAACAATTACAAACTTATTCAAATTTAGGTTTTATATTCATTTCATTTCATTTCTGTATGTTTTGGTCCTCTATAAAAGGGTGGGGCAAGAATCCCCCTCCTTCACATTTGGAGGTTTTTTGTTTCTTGGGAATTTTTTTTTCCAGGAAAGATAATAAGTAGGATAGAGAAAATCGATGATCTTACCCAGATTCAAATGCGCTGTTTACAATCAGCTTAAAATAGTGCTTTTTGACTTCGGTTGCTTGTAGCTTGGGCTAGACTCTGAAGTTAGGCTAGCCTTTCTCCTGTTGGTTTCTGGAAGGCTTCTCCTGGACCAATCAGGTTGACCGCTGTCTCCGTGGTCCGTGGGACTTCCTTCCTTCTTTGCCGCCTCTTTGGGGTGGCTTCTGGCCCATTTAGGGTCTCCTAATAGGAAGAAATTCAGCCAAAGGGCACGGAGCCCCGAAATCCCTTGGCTGCTGCGCTACTGCGCAAGACCAGAAGTCAAAATAGTAAAAGTATATAAAACTCCTTGTACACATCAAATCAAGTTGTCAGCTGTTGCAAAACTATATGCTGTTGTTGGTTCTACTCATCAATAAACCTTCTATCTTAAGCAGCCTCCATTTTATTTCCGGCTTGGAACTGGGCCTGATTTTTCTTCCCACAGTGTGCTTCCACATTAAATTGGGGAAAACTAAGACCCAATCATTGATATCTACTATAGTTATTTGAGCTGATACTGTAGCTTGGTAATCGGGTGAAGACTGTTCTTATTTATTTATAAATACAATCTTGGCCTGATTACCAAGCTACACTATCAGCCCAAATCTTGTTATTTCACAATGGCTTGCACAAGGATTTTACTTTATATTTCCAAACAGCAACCCTGTCAATTAATTTAGAGAGAGAGAAAAATCATGTCAATCATCCAGAGAGTTATCTGTTGGCCAGAGCTGATTTGGAGAAGCCAATGTCACACAGCATCAAGAAAAGACAAAACTTTTATTTCTCTACAGAAGCATAATAAGTTACCTCTGAGTTTCACACCCAAGGAGCACCCAAGAAATTAAGCACAATTATTTTTATACAATTCATTGCAGGAAACAAAAGTAACAGAATTGCTGATTGGTTCACATTTTTCACACAAAATAAAAGGTGAAAGCTCTTCTTTTGGTAGTGGGGGTGGGAGAAGAGGACTGGGGGAATAATTTGCTGCCAACTACAGTTAATATTTCAGGTTTAAATCTTGTTTTGTACAGTAACAGAATTGCTGATTGGTTCACATTTTTCACACAAAATAAAAGATGAAAGCTCTTCTTTTGGTAGTGGGGGTGGGAGAAGAAGACTGGGGGAATAATTTGCTGCCAACTACAGTTAATATTTCAGGTTTAAATCTTTGTTTTGTAAATTTCTTTCCAAATATCCAGAATTTTGATACAAGATACAATTTTATAACAAAAAGAAAACTATCCATTTAATACCAAAATAAAATATTAAGAGGGAGGAAGAATAATTCTGTTTTTAAATATAAGAAAGAGAAACAAAAGATACAATATATTCTGAATTAAATAATAATACATTACATTGTATCCCTTTAAGAGCAGAGGCAATTGGCACTATATATTCTTTGTTGTGTGTGCATATATGTCTGCATTTCTCAGAAAGACTTTTATTGATGTTACTCAGCTCAAATATCAGTGCTCTAGGGGATAGTTCTGTGGAACCAGTTTGATATAGTGCTTAAGGTATCAGTTACATTAATTAACCTGAGTCCTAGTTCTGCTTTAGGCATGAACCCAGCTGGGTGATCTTTGGCCAGTCACTCCCTCTTAGCCCTAGATTTGCAGGAGCAAACCACTTCTGAAAACTGGATGGACTAGGTCAGGCAATTATCCCAAGTTAAAAAACAACAACAGTACACACTTTAAAAAAAATATCCTTGCAATTGAGTTTTAGGCACAAATTTTTCATAGTTCCTGCCTCTTGGTATTTTATGGGAAATTTTTATCCTAGCAAATAGTCCCAAAGAAAATGATACTCTTTGGGGAAAAATTGGAATGCTGTGCATCTGATTTAAAGTTTTAAAAACTATTCTGTTTTAAAAAATAATTTAAGGTACCTTTTCCCTAATTGAGTGTATCTCTGTTCCCAAGACTCTTGTAGACTGCAAAAAAAAAAAATCAGCCTGGTAAAGATAGGCTTCTTTTTTATTTACCATATTGAATATAAGATTAATTAATTAATATTAATTAATATATTTATTAATCACATTTATAGGCCACTTATCTCACAAGAAACAACCATGTTGGCATACAACAATCAATAAAGCAATATAAAAACCTAATTATATAAAAATAAAAAGTCATATTAAAAATGAAGAACACTATAAAAATGTAAAATATTTAAACCACATAGAAAAAATAAAAAAGATCAATCACTAAGGAGCCATTTAAGAATGTCTCTGGTTTCTTGGAACTTCCAGGCCTGGTGACATAACCAGGTCTTAAGGAGCTTCCAAAATGATAACTGGGTTGGGGCTAACCTGACTTTGGGAGAAGAAAGTTCCATAGGGTAGGTGCCATGACAGAGAAGGCGTACCTCAAGGGACTTCCCAAAATGTCTATCTCCTGGTAGATGATACTTGCAGTAAGCCTTCTCTGCCAGATCCAATGGGACAGGCTAATGTAACTTGGTCCCATGCTAGGAAAGACTTTAAAGGTTAAAACTACCACCTTGATTGGACCCAAAAGCATTCAGAACTGGACTCAGAAGTTGTTGGAGAAATAACCAGATACATTTCTATGACAACTTTGACCTCCATTTCTAAATGAGGAATATTGGCTTCTAAGCCAAACTGCTAAATAACACCACAAAATAGAGCAAAATCTCAAAGAGAAAACAAGAGTATTAAAATGTAAACAAGTTAATATGGATAAACAAAGACATAGAGCTTCCAACCAGCCTTGATTTTATAGGAGATATGGGCATAATACTTCTTTGACTACTTGTAATAAAAGAGAAGCTTTTGTTAAGCCAAAGTTGATTGTTATATTTATTTTGGCTTGAAGAACTCTGTTGTAATGTCAAACATAGAATGCTTAATCTTCATTTTGAGAAATCACCTTGTATTGTCCAACTTTTATCCTCTCCAAGAGCTGACAAGAGCAACTTTAGGATTCTTTTCTGTGTGACTCCTTAGAAGTGGCTAGCTTTAAACAGATTATGGTTTAGAACAGTGGTTCTCAACCTTTTTAATGCCGCGACCCCATAATACAGTTCCCCATGTTGTGGTGACCCCAGGTGCCAGGGGCGTGGCCAAGTGGGTGTGGCTGCCAAGTGGGTGTGGCCACCAAGTGGGCGTGGCCACCATGTTGTGGTGACCCCCAACCATAAAATTATTTTCATTGCTATTTCATAACTGTAATTT
>NW_015386394.1:1328666-1390581 GCF_001527695.2 Protobothrops mucrosquamatus
CTGCGCTCTTCACACGCCTCCTGCAGGGCACATTTGGTAAAGTTCGTGCATGCAGGCTGCCGCCAAGCACAGGGAGTAGCACAGCTAAGGAAAAGGGCAAAAAAAAAATGGCGGACGGAGTGGTTTGGCGACCCCCGTGAAATGGTCGTGCGACCCCAAATGGGGTCGCGACCCACAGGTTGAGAACCGCTGGTTTAGAAAGAGTCCAATGCTGTCATAAAAGCCAGGAATAACAGGTGTTCCAGTATCAAGAGCCAGCATTGCTAAATTACTTCAGACAGATTTATATAATCCTCTTGGAAGCAAGGGAGAAGAAGAAACATTTAATTTTCTATCATCTTCCAGAAGTATGTTATCCTAGAGGTTAATTATAGGTTAATTAAAATTTCAGGTGATTCATAGATCCTACTACCTAAATGGAAAGTGATAGTACCAAAAAGTTTCTGATCAAAAAGTTGTGCAGGTTTTTGAAGTATTGAAGAAAATACAAAAATGCATGTATGAGTGAAGAAAGATACAACAATCAAGAGGGATAAAGGTCACTGATGTTTGCCCTTCCAATTCTGAGATGAGCAATTCAGATCAAAATCAGGAAAGAGTGATTTCTCTTTTGAAAAGTTTATTTTGGTTATCACCAATTGTCCAAGTATAATAAGTCTGTTCAAATACTTATCTGAATAAGATTAAAGGGGAAGATAACTCAAAGCACACATTCAAATAATTTTACAATCCAGTTAGCTCCTTTCCAAAGTCCCTTACTATTGTAAGGAGAACGTGTTACTCTTTTTCAATGCTAAAGCAAACATCTTCAAGTCATAAAAAAGCATGGAGGAAAACTGATTTGTATCAAAGAAAGAAGTGTATTGCCATTGTAAGGCTTTTACACGCCTACACTAATCTGGCTAGCCTTTACCCATCTTGAAGTTAGCTATTTATTGTAGTTGATATTAGCCCTTCAAAGTAGACCAGGTCAGAAAGAGACACTGGAAGAAATCCAAGAATGCTACTTGCATGTTGTTGGGTTCAATAGAGAATTAGCCTGCCTATTTTTTTATCTGTCCCATCTTACACTAAAAAAAGATCACGGCATGGTTATTTTGAGTTGTCTCAGCTTCAGTCTCTCAAGCGTATGATTGCTTCTCCAAATCCCTCCTAAATGGCTCTGTCATATTTTTCTCATGGTCCACATTTCTTTATAATCCTACATACAAATGTACACTTTCCCCCAAATAGAGTCATAGCAGAGTCAAACATCTTCTGATAATTTCAAAACCACCAGGATCTTTTCTTCCCTCTGGCATACCACCATCTGATTGCATTATTGTTGAGAACACCAGAAATACCTCCGTGGGAAGAGGTGGGATTTCTTCTTTGCATGGTAAGTCATTAGAAGCTGGGGTCATGCAAGGAAGCTGTATAGTGGAAAATACAGAACAGGCCAAAGAAAGTCCTCCTTAACACACCAAGTGTTTTGCAACCTTGAGATATTATAATGGTAGCCTACTTCGTTGACTTTAAAATGGGATTAGTCAAGTGCAGAGAGAAGTTAAGCCTTGATGAGAGCTACCATGCTGGCTACAAAACCCACATTTAAAATCAGAGGCTCTATCAGCACTCTCATATAGCAAAAACAAAGCAAAGTTAACACATTGCCACTTATCAAAAACAAATGCCCTGAGAAATGGGTTCTTTTAGCTCTCACCACCAGAAGCAACATGTCTTCTCTGCATTACTTCCAACTTTTATTTTCTAGTTGAAAGATCAGCTTTCCATATTCCATCTTCTTTGAAAGCACTGGAAAACAATTTTCAAATCTGAGGTGAGATCATTCTGGAGGGTAAATAGGACACTTCTGATTTCTCTGAGTTGACTTGCGAAACATCATCTACTAGTTATGAGATTGATGTTCAGCCCTTGATTTTAGAGGCAACTCCACCTGATCTTTGTCAAGTAGAATCTCTTCCAATTTTTCCCCCTCAAATCCACTATTGACCCGTCTAACAACAGGAAGCGCTCAAAGGGGCCACTTCTCTTTCTCCTGAGCAATCAATTCAGAAAAAGAATATCATTGCTAACAGTGAATATTATCATTTGGAAACTATCATCCAAATGCATGAACAGGATACATGCTTGAGTGGGGGAGGGTCCTATCCAACAAAATGAGTTTCAATGTGGAGAAAAGCAAAGTTTTATATTTAGGCAGAAAAAATCAAGGAACAAGTACAGATTGGGCAAGACCTGGCCTAAAAACAATAACTGTGAGAAGGACCTTGGAGTCCTAGAGGACGATCACTTGACTATGAGCCAGCAGTGTGCAGAAGCAACCAAAAAAGCTAATACAATCCTGGGTTGTATAAACAGAGGCACAGAATCAAGATCACGTGACGTATTAGTACCACTTTATAAAACCCTAGTAAGACCACACCTGGAATACTATAGCCAGTTTTGGTCACCATATCACAAAAAAGATGTTGAGAGTTTGGAAAAAATTCAGAGAAGAGCAACTAAGATGATCAAAGGCCTGGAAACTAAAACACATGAAGAACGGCTGCGGAACTTGGGTTTGGCTAGTCTAAAGAAAAGAAGAAATAGGGAAGACATGATAGCAGTGTTCCAGTATCTGAGGGGCTGCCATAAGGCAGAGAGGGCCAGGTTGTTCACCAAAGCACCAGAGAGGAGGATGAGAAACAATGGTTGGAAACTGATCAAAGAGAGAAGCAACCTGGAATTAAGGAGAAACTTCCTAACAGTGAGGGACAATCAACCAGAGGAACAGCTTGCCTCCAGAAATCGTGGGCACACCATCGCTGGAGATTTTTAAGAAGAGACTAGACAATAGCCTGTCTGAGATGGTATAGGTTGTCCTGCTTGAGCAGGAGGCTGGACTAGAAGACCTCCAAAGTCCCTTCCAACTCTATTCTATTCTATTCTAGTACAAAATTTAAAACTATTGAATGAATTGTCAGAGAAATAAGTAATTCTCTTCCACTATCCTTCCAAAATGTCTCTATTAATATTTGCTGTAGCTATCAATCTACTTTTCTCCTCTCTCTTTTCTACCACCTTTCTCCTTTTTGGGGCTTGATGTCCAAACTGCTTCTCAGCTTCTCCACTCAGGTGAACTTTCAGCTCTTTATAGAATATTGTAGAAGAGCCCCTTTGGGTAGAAGTATAAATAAATTTGATATGTATTCTCCATTATATGCCTTTTCAATTAATGTAAATGATGATGATATCATCTATTCAGTCATGTCCGAGTCTTGGCAATTTTATGGGTCAGGTCTCTCCGCATCTTCTGATCTTGCGCTACTTCTTTGAGTTTTTATATGCTCAGGTTGCTATTCGGTTTAATGGTATCCAGCTACCGTGTTCTTTGGCAGTTTGATTTCCTTTTACTGCTTGATAGAGTATGATTATTGTATTGTTAACCCTGTGATTGGCTCTGGGAAGGGGGGGAGGGAGGGGGGAGTGGAAGGGTGAGTTTTGGGGAGGGGGGAATTATATTGTAAAACTTTTATAAAATTTTCAATTAAAAAAAAACAAAAAACAATAAAGTGCATTCTTGGTTATAGCATCTTACCCCAGTCTGTGCAGAGAGATAAGCACCAGTTAACCTCCTAGCTAAGTAGGGGAACACCCAAATCACTCAAATATGTGGATGTCCTAAACTTAAAGGTAAACTGTTAAATAGTGTATGTTAAACTATCTTTTAACCAGTTAATTAATATCCATTTGAAAATTCTATATACTTATCCTTTGTTTAGGGTACTTCCTTTATTAGGAATTGCCTCAGTGATGACTGTGTAATAAAATTTTGTTCCATCTTTAGCTGTTCTGGAAAACACACACACATATTCATCAGATAATGAGTACTGTCTTTGTACAGTCTGAGCTATTTTAAGGGAGCCTGACTTCTTTCTAGGAGAAACATTAATAGGAGAGATAACAGTTATATATTTATATTTCACTCACAGAATACATGACTAGTTTCTGAGTGCCACACAGTATGGATTTTGTAATACTTGCAATATGGTTTTTGAGGTACTATTTCATTGGTTAACTAACATGGGTTTTTTTTGTATTTTAATTAGCCTTATTTCTCTTTTCCTTTCAAAAGTATTTCAAATTATTCCTTTCAAATAATTTCCCATAAGCATTAACCTTCAAGAAGAATGTAAAAAAAAGTCTTTTCTTTTAGTGTTTGATACATTGTAAATAAAGTAAGCTTGTTTTTTTTCCATTGAATAAAGCAAGTATTTGAGCCCAGTGTTGGGAAAAGGACTCTGGATGTATTTTTAATCTTACTCATTCTGATGTTTTTCTCTGATAAATGTTTCTTTTACTTTTATTCAGAATACAATGCTCTTTTTATTCAGAATACAATGCAATTTTCAGTTCTTATGTTTATATATTATTGGATTTCACGGAGGACTTTTCCTAATCCAATCAAGTTTTACTCTGAAGTATCTTGGTTGCTCAAACTATAAAAAGAAATGTAAGTCTATATTCCACGTTTTCTTTCTTGTAAAAAGGGAATTCCTCTATCTTGGAACATTCCCAATAAATTGTAAATTAAATTATTTTGGCCTGGTATTTCATTGGGGCCCAGCATACCAAGGCATGAACTTAGAGCCACATTTGACTATGATTACATAATCTATATAATGAAAATAATAATATATGCCCCTCTAGTGACTGACAGTGTATTTTTGTCATCAGTTTGACAACGTTGAAGTGATATAAAGTCTGCACCCACTGCTGTTTAATTTGACATGATAATTGTTGGAACAATTTGTCATCTGCTTCTGGGAAACGAAATTTCACAATTATATCGTGGGTGCTGGTTAAGCTTTCGTGGATGTGGGAGTATTGCACATGTTCATGCATGCCTCTGACATTTCACCAGTTGAAATTTACGTGTGCTGCCTTTGAATGTTATCCAAAGCTTAAACTGGGGTAATATGCAGTAATTTGAATTGCGATGTCAATATCTAGATTTGTCTATGTAACTTTGATACTCCGGGGCGGGGTGTGTGTGTTGCACTACCTGCCTATTGGCTTCTGGGTGAAATTAAAGGGGCTGGTTATAACTTTGCATGGCTCAGGGCCTGATTATCTGATCACTTCCCCTGGAATGAGTCTGCCTATCCTGTAAGATCTCTAAGTTTCATCTTCAGGGACCCCATAGTTTGGTTTTCTCAGTAGTGTCACTCCTTCTGTGGAATAGTGTGCCACCACGTATATGATAGATAGATAGATAGATAGATAGATAGATAGATAGATAGATAGATAGATAGATAGATAGATAGATAGATAGATAGATAGATAGATAGATAAATAGATAGATAACCTTTATTGTCATTTTTTACTGTGGGCACAATGGCACACATTAAAAATGAAATTTAGTTGCTTGGTCTCAAAGAGTACACATACATAACACACATTTAAACATACTATATGCAACATATGTATAGATCTATGTATGTACATATGTACATATGGACCACCAGTATCCCTAGCAAGCTTCCATAGAGAAATGAAAAGCTGCTTTAGGAGACAGTATGCAGGGAATATTAAATTTGAGGTCTGTCCCCGTGTACTGTGCTGTGATAATTTAGACATTGTTTGTCTGTTGTTTTTCTAAATCTTTCTTCCATATGCCATTTAGAACTTTTTGGAATGGTGTGATAGAAATGTCCATAATAAATAACTAAAAAATATTTTACCTTTAAAAAGGGCTTAAAATTACAGCATAAAGATTTCAGCCATAGAGGACTATAAGACAATACATGTAGTCCTCAATTTATAACCATTCATTTAACGAGTTACAAAAACACTGGGGAAAAAAACACTAGACCCTATCTTTCAATGATCCTAAGCACTGGGGAATTCCAGATGACTGGAAAAGGGCTGATGTGTTTTTCATCTTCAAAAAAGGAAAAAAAATGGATCCAGGAAACTACATACTTATCAGCCTGACATCAATACCTGTGAAGATTCTGGAGAAGATAATCAAGTAACAAATCTGTGAATACCGAGAGGCAAGTAAGGTCATAACCAGAAGCCAACATGGGTTTGTGAGAAACAGATCATGCCAGACAAGTCTTAGTGCATTCTTTGACAATGTGACAAAATTAGTGAACTAGCAAAATGCTGTGGATATAATTACTTAGACTTCATGAAGGCATTTGATAAAGTAGACCACAACCTACAACTAAGATAGAAAAATGTGGATTAAACAGCTTCCAACTCAGATGGATTCATAACTAGCTGACCAACTGCACTAATATGTAATCCTTAATGGAACTATGTCTACATGGAGGGAAGTATGCAGAGGGGTACCCCAAGTCTCTGTCTTAGGCCCAGTACTCTTCAATGTCTTTATCGATGATTTAGATAAGGGGATAGAAAGGGAAATCATCAAATTTGTATATGACACCAAGCTGGCAAGAATAATCAATACTCCAGAAGATAGGGTAAAAAGATACAGAAGGATCTCAGCAGATTTGAACACTGAGCCCTATATAAAAAAAATGAAATTCAATGGTGAAAAAAGCAAGGCTCTACATTTAGGCAGGAAAAATCAATACACAGATATAGAATAGTGGTATGTTGCTCAATAACAGTAAATGTGAGAAGATTCTTGGTCCCAGTAGACAATCACTTAAAATATGAGCCAGCAGTGTGCTGCAGCTGCCAAAAAAGCCAATGCAGTCCTAGGCTGCCTTAACAGAGGGATAGAATTAGGATCACATGAAGTATAGGTGAACTTACAAAAGTTCACTTAATGACTGTTCGAAATTACAATGGCACTGAAAAAAGTGACCATTTTTCACAATGACCATTGCAACATCCCCATGGTCACATGATTTTCATTTGGATGCTTAACAACTGACTCACATTTATGCTGCTCACAGTGTCGTGGGGGTCATGTGATCACCTTTTACAAACTTCTGACAGGCAGAGTCAATGGGGAAGCCAGATTCACTTAAAAACTGTGTTACTAACTTATCAACTGCAGTGATTCGCTTAACAAATGTGGCAAGAAAGGTTGTAAAATGGGGTAAAACCCACCCAACAACATAACAACATAACCCACATAGCGACATAAATTTTGGGCTCAATTGTGATTGTAAGTTGAGGATTACCTATATCAGTACCACTTTATAGTGTCTTGATAAGGCCACATTTAGAATATTGCATCCAATTTTGATTTGCCTGAAATGGTATAAATTTTTCCTGCTTGAGCAGAGAGGTTGAATCTCCAAGGTCAATTCCCTCTGTTTTTCTGTAAAATGTCTTACACCCAGTCCTTGTACTTATGACTGTCATAGCATCCCCATGGTTAGATGATCAAAATTTGCATGCTTGGCAATTGGCATGTATTTATGATGTCTGCAATGTCTCAGGTTCATGTGGTTGCCATTTGTGACTTTCCCAGCCTGCTTTTAACAAGCAAAATGAATGGATAAACTGGATACGCTTAATGACTGCATGGTTCACTTAACAATTGCAACAATTTGCATACCCATGGTGGCAAAGAAGGTCATAAAATTGGGTACAACTTAACAACTACCTTGCTTAGCAATGGAAATTCTGTTCCTAATTATGAACTACCTGTATTTTACCTTAAAGAACACATGTATTTTGCAAAACAAATTATTTGAATTAGCATTAATAAATAATAGATAGCAAAATCTCTTGGAACCACAACATTTTCACTATTTGTCATGTGCAGGAGGAACTGGATGACATTTTTTGTAATGTTGTGCTTGAAATGCATTCAGGATTTTTGGAGAGATGAAGATATGGAAAACTATTATACATGTGAGTTGTTAAGATTTCCATTAATTACTCAGGGCATTTTCATTCAGGCTTTATTTTAACCTTCAGATGAGTAGAACCACACCAGCACTGGGCAGATGAACTAGAAGAAAGCATTTGATGTGGGTTAAAAGTTACTGGCAGGCACCCAAAGACATTCCTGCAAGGGAGGAGGAGGAGGAGGGGGAGGAGCAAGGTTCTCCCTTCATTGCTACGGTATTTGTTTTCATTCTGTACAACTGCCAGTGTGTGCCTGTTGCTTTCAGAGTGCTGGATCTCTGACCAGTGTGTAGACATGCTTGACTTTTATACAATTTTGCTGGGGATCTTGTTTCTTCTCCCTCTGCTGGCCAATATTTTTTTCCCTTATCTTTGGCTGGACCTGCGCTTCTTTTTCTCTCTCTTGCGGACAGGATACAAGTCCCAAAAGCGTTTACAGCATAAGCCACCATTCACCCTCTTGGACTGTTTTTTAGACAAGGTCCTGAAACATCCAGAGAAGCCTTTCATTCTCTTTGAAGATGAAATTTATTCCTATCGGGACATTGACAGACGTAGCAACCAAATGGCCAGAGTACTGAAGGACTATGTGAGGCTGAAAGAAGGGGAAACGCTGGCTGTTTTCTTGAAGAATATCCCTGCCTATATCTGGATCTGGATGGGCTTGGAGAAGATTGGCTGCACCATGGCATGCATCAATTATAACATCCGATTAAAATCTTTGTTGCATGTATTGAGAACCTGCAATGCCAAAGTGCTTCTGACAACTCCAGGTGAGCTAAACCAAACAGTTGTGTCCACTGATTGTGAAATGTATAGTTGCACTACGAGTCTGAGCCTGCTTGATTTCAGCTCCCTGGAGAGGAGGGAATCTCAGTGATCTTTGACCTTGTTTGCTTTAATGAGCCCATTTGTATTATGCACATATCTCTGACACAGCATTTTCATTTGTTTCATGTTAATCTTCACAGATACTGTAAAGTTGTAAAAAAAAAAAGATTATATGATGATTAAAAGATTATATGATTCCAAGCTGAGGTATAGTCAAAGGTCTATAGCTTAGTTTTTGCTAGTCTCAAAAGCAGAGATTCTAGAAATTGAATTCTACTTACAGTCCGAATTAATTCACTTTGCCTAGAATATAATCCTAAATCTCAGTTTTGTGGCAGAAACTATAGCAGATCAAGTGAAGTTTTCTCTTTTACCCTGGTTTGGACTGATTTCAGGAGTTATCTGCTCACTTCCAAGTTTTGTGCACTGTGCTGCTGCTGCTGCTGCTATGAATTCAAAACCTTAGTTAGCTAAGAAAATATTTGGTCTTTTTTTTAAAAAAAATGATTCGGTAATTTAAAACTTGTCTTCTATCCCCTTATTTCATATTTTTTTGCTCATGGGGGAAACCCCCAAAGCAGTGAGGTTCCCAGAAAGAGGGAGGAAACAAATTACTGTGAAAGCAATTTAGAAAACATTTTTGCCTGAAAAGAGAGCAACTTAATATTTGAACTGAATGCCAAAAGAAATGGGGAATGAATGTAACAGAAAGAAAAAACCCTAAGAATATTTTTCAGTCTCATCTGAACGGACCATTACCACCATAATGATTCATTTGCTATTTGCTAGAAACTATAGTCCAAACATGTTCTGACAGCATTTTTCTGCTGTGTCAAATTCTTCTCATCGCCTGCCTGAGGGGGAGACAGAGAATCCTCAGGGTGATGCTTATGCACTCTTTGCATCAGTGCTCCAACTGTGTAGACCCTTGCTATTGCTTCTGTTGGTTAGATGAATCGATGTATTTCTGGCAGAGCAGGGATATATCTCAAACTCTGGATGAAGCAATTTTCCTTTTTAGTCCATGATGTTTGGAAAGTTTGCGGACATGTCAGTTTCCCAATGGTGAGAACCACCACTCACCCACTCCCAGGTTTCTGGACGTATGCATATAAATACAAGAGAGATTAAATAATTAATCTTGTTATGGTGCATGGAGTTGGGTTTTTTGTTTTTGCTTTAATAAAAAAGCAAATTATTCTTGCAAGATGCAAAATATCCTGTTTTCTTTTCATTTTTGACAAGTGAAAGTCCCTGATGTGAGATCCCTTATGCAATGTCCCTGATGCTTTTTCAGCAGATAACTATCACATCATATACAATTTTGTTAGAGTTAGGACTCTTCCTCATGATCATATTAGCTTTCATTCCTTCAATTCTTGAATCAGGAGATACGTATGCTGACATAAATGGCATTGCCCTGATGGCTTAGCTTAGGGGTATCCATAGGCACTAACAAAATCAAATGGTGGATGTGACTAAAGAGACTGAAGTCTGATTCCTTCTTGAGGGGGTCCTTGGTGCTCTCTGAGCTTGGTTGTTTTCTTGCAGGTGTTTCATTACCCAAACTAGGTAACATTATCAGTGCTACTCAGCAGTACTGGTAGCACTGATGATGTTATCCAGTTTGGGTAATGAAGTATCTGCAAGAAAACAACCAAGCTTAGGGAACACCAAGGACACCTCTTTTCAATCATGAGTTACAAATATTCTCCTTTATTGGTACCACATATGGGCATCAAACACTTCAGAAAGCACACAAATAGAAAAAAAATTGCCTGCAGGCACACTTCCACTACTAACAATGGTGATGTTACCTAGTAATAAAATGTCTACAAGAAAACAATCAAGTTCAGAGAGCACCAAAGACCCCTCATCTGAACCCTGAGCTACAAATATTTTCCTTTGCTGATTCCTTCTTACATCCATTGAATGCATGTTTTAAAAAGGACAGAGGTTTGATCATTCCATCACACCCATTATTTTAATGTTGTGGGTACCCTCGGCAGAGGCCTATCTCTGACCCTGTTCTGCCTCAGTGAGAAGGCAGGCAACTGGTGCTGCCCTTCACACTTGAATCTGGAATAATCCAGATTATTGGACAATTAGTCAATCCCCTTACCTGCATTTCCTTCCATCCCACATTACCTGCCAGTGGGGGAAAAAAGCAACCAACAATCATTTGATGAAGTAATTTGAGGGTTCTTGAAAGACTTTAGACCAATACTGTGGGCTCCTCTCAGCTTTCTCTCTTAGCATTATCTGAAATGCTTTCAGATGGGCAGCTTTGACATGGCCCAAAGCAAATGTCAGAGCCCCCTGGCTCAAAAAAGTGTCTTCACACAAGGCTTTGGGTGAGCAGTTTGCAGTAAGCAAATAGCACCTTCTCTACAGATTGGGCTCACCTTCTTTGGTAAGCACTGTAGAAGATGTTTTTTATTTTTATTGTTGTATCTGTTTTATAAGGCTGTCAGTCGCCCTGAGTCCGTAAGGAGAAGGGCGGGATAAAAATTAAATAAATAAATAAATAAATAAATGTGTCACTTCAAGGAGCAACAGTCCTTGGTGTAATTATTTAAGTTCCTTCCACTATAATATCATGTTGATCCAACTCTCATGTCTATGATATGTACTTTATGGCTAATAAAATGTGTTGTCTTTATAGATCAGAAAATGAATATTCTGAAAATGATGAGCTGTTGAGAATAGTATTAGGAAAAGATATTGCTGCTTCAAGGAATTGCAGTCTGATGCTGCTATCAAACGTACTGACAGGAAATCAGGAGATATTTCCAAATTCTCAGTTTGGTCTGTCTTGACAAGATTTGGGCTCAGGTGCAAAACATGACATGGATGGAAAAAATTTATTAGTGGAATAATAAGATAGAGCCTCTTAAAACAGTTAATTGCCATCAATCAGCATGTTTGCCCCTCTCTTTCTTTATTCTGGGATTCTTTATCCTGGCTTGCTACAGTTTGACAGACTCTTGTCTTACTCTTTTCTTCCCGGAAGCTGGGCTACTGTTGGTTGTTGACAAAACTAGAATTTCTTCCTTGAGAAAGTATGTTTCTCAACTTCTCCACAGACCATTCATGTTCCTACATGTCCTTCCCATACTCCAAAGTAATGTCAGTTTTGGAGATCAAAGTAGAAGCATGACATAGCTTTAAGGATTGGTTCAGGAATGACATATCTACTCTCACCTTCCTTTAAATACAGGGACCTGTTTTGTCTCTTCACTGGGTGTAGGAAAAGGCCACTGGTAAACCAGCTTGGTCTGGTCACCTCCCTAAAGTGGATGGGTGGTGATGGCAATGCTGTGTTATAAAGGTTCCAATAGCAATATATTACAGCAGGACTATGGCAGATGAAGGAGGAAGATTTGGTGCTTCCTGCAAGACCTGGTTGCCCAAATCATTGCCTAAGGACTAGAAGGGTAGATCTTCTGAATGATCTTAGATCTGAATGATCTAAGGACTAGAAGGGTTGATCTTCTGTCAATATCTAATGCAGGAAAGCTCCTAAAGCTCCTTAATTTTGAACACATTTTAATATAATTCAAAATATAGCAACATAAAGTAAAAACTGAAATGTGTAATGCATTTAATGTAAAATTCATCTTGTAGTTGGAGAATAAACAATAATTTGGAGGAATGTCCTTATACTTTGCCATCTCTTAGAATTATCTATGAACCTTAACTACTGGGAACCTCTTTGCAATTAGAGATTATGGATTTACTGAAGTGGTGGAATTACATTTCTACAATACCGCCATATAATCCCAATGTTGTAAAAAAAAAAAAAAAGTAATGCGCTTCCATAAATGTAGAATGGAAATAGGGAATAAACACTCCTGCAGTTGAGAAAATTAATTATAATTCATTTTGTTGGAATGAAAGGGCAACCAGAATTAAATAAACCAATAGAGTTGATAATGTCCTTAAAAGCTTTTCAATCTTTTTTTTTTAAAAAAATAAATTTTTATTAATTTTTCATTTAAAAACAAAAACATACATCTTTTATCACAATATCAACCAAAGAAATTAACACTAATCAATACATTCACGGGCGTGTCCGGTGTCCCCCCTCCTGCACCACCCTCTTCCACTTACCACACCTTCCTCCTCCCAACCTACCACCACTCCTCCTTCCTCCCTCTTTCCTACCTCCCTTCCTCACTCAACCATCCCATCTTGTGCAGTTGGGGCATCACTGGGCACCTCCTTAGAAAATCATACATATAAATCTATAATACAAACCTACCCCTTTCCCCCCGCCCCCCCCAGGACTTCCCAAAGCTAATCTAGGAAATAAACGCACAATAATCCAAATCTATTCAAAACTACTCATTATTACTACACACTAGTATATACTTGCTGTGACTCTAAAATAACATTAAAATACATATAAGATTTTTTAAAATATATCAATATTTGATATACATATTTTTGTTCAGAATTTTTAATCAAAAGCTACATAATAATTTTTCAATTCATACTTTCTCTGAATATAATCTATCCATCTCCTCCACATTGCGATAAATTTTTCCTGAGAATGGTCCTTCAGGTACGCGGATATTTTTGCCATTTCTGCAAAATACGATACTTTCTGTCTCCAATCGTCCATAGTTGGTAACATCTTTTTTTTCCAATTTTGAGCAACTAAAATCCTTGCTGCTGTTATACAATACAACATCAGTTTCATTTCTTTTTGATCCAAATTGTCCATAATACCCAATAAAAATAACTGCGGTGTAAATTTTATCTTTTTCTTAAAAATCTGTTGAATATTCTACCAAATCTTTATCCAAAAGGCTTTAACATCCCTACATGTCCACCAAATATGATAATAAGTAGCATCCATACTACCACATCTCCAACATTTTGGTTGCAAATTCGGATACATGCAAGACAATTTTTGAGGGTCCAAATGCCATCTATAAAACATTTTATAAAAATTTTCCCTTAGATTCTGTGCTTGGGTGAACTTGACATTTCTAACCCAAATTTTTTCCCAAGTTTTTAACTTTATTGGTTCTTGAATATTTTGAGCCCATTTAATCATACAATCTTTAACCAATTCTGTTTCCGAATCAAGTTCTATCAAAACACTATATATTCTCCTAATATGGGCTCTACTTTGATCTTTAATCTGTTTTATCAAGTTCACATCCTCTACCATTAAACCCAATTTTTGATCTATATGCCATCTCTCAACCAATTGAAAATATAACAACCAGGACTGGAGTACATTATCCTGTCTTAACTCTTCCAATGATTTAATTTGCCAGTCCTGTCCTCTTAACATAAGTAAGTCTTTATAAACGATACCTTCTAATTTTGCTCCCCTTACTATTCCTTGTATTGCATGTTCCGGAATAGCCCACATTGGAATTTTTAAATTAACCTTGCATGAATACTTTTTCCAAACTCTCAAAAGTGCAACCCTTAAAATATGAGATTTAAAAACCCGATCAATTTTCTTATCAAAAAATAAGTAAGCATGCCATCCATAATATAAATCCCAACCTTCAAGTATCAAAATATCTCTATTAGTTAAGTTAATCCAATCACTAATCCAGGTTAATACCACTGCTTCATAATATAATTTTAAATTAGGGGCTTTAAGTCCCCCTCTTTCCCGTGCATCTTGCAAAATTTTGAATTTTACCCTAGGTTTTTTCCCCTGCCATATAAACCTATTGATGCCTCTTTGCCATTCCTCCAAATTTGAATCCTTTTTTAAAATAGGTATCATCTGAAACAGGAAAAGAAACTTTGGGAGAACATTCATTTTAATCACTTCAATTCTTCCCAATAATGATAACTGTAATTTCTTCCACTCCATCAAATCCTTTTGAACTTTTTTCCATAATTTATCATAATTATTTTTATATAATTTAGCGTTAGAAGCAGTAATATCAACACCCAAGTATTTCACTTTTTTTACAATTTCAAAACCAGTTACATTACTTAAAATTTCTATATCTTTCATAAACATATTTTTAGCTAATATTTTAGTCTTATTATTATTTATTTTAAATCCAGACACCTTCCCATAATATGTCAATATCTGTAACAAATTTCTTGCCGAGTCAGTTGGTTCCGACAAAATAAAAACCAAATCATCTGCAAAAGCTCTAAGCTTATAGTCATTGTTACCCAAAGTTATTCCTTTTATAAGTGAAGACTCTCGAATCTTGATTAATAAAATCTCCAAAGTCAGGATAAACAGTAACGGGGATAATGGACAGCCTTGCCTAGTGCCTTTTTCAATTTTAATTGAATCTGTCAAACCCCCGTTTACAATCACTTGAGCAAACTGTAGTTGATAGATAGCCTTTAACGCTGATGAAAATCTATCCCCAAAGTTCATTCTGTCAACCAACCGTAACAAAAATTGCCAGTCCAACTTATCAAAAGCCTTTTCAGCATCCAAGAAGATAAGGGCCGCCGGAATTTGATTATTCTTATCCAAATACTCCAACAAATTCACAATTTGTCTAACATTGTTCTTCATATATCTTCCATTTATAAATCCAGACTGATCCACATGAACAATCTGTTTCATTACTTGCATTAGTCTATTAGCTAATATTTTTGCAAAAATCTTATAATCCGTATTCAATAAAGATATTGGTCTATAACTTTTAGGTTGGGTCGTATCTTGATCCTCCTTTGGTATAAGTGAAATAAATGCACACCTCCAAGATGGTGGTATTTGTCCCCCCATTAAAATATCATTGAAAAGACATCTCAAGGGTTCTAACATTTCTTCAGATAGTTTTTTATAGTAAATTGCAGTAAACCCATCTGTACCAGGGGCCTTTCCCACCTTCAGTTGTTTAAATGCCTCTGCAATCTCTTCCAAAGTGATCATACCGTTCATCAATCCTTTTTGATCCTCAGAAAGACAAGGCAGATTTGCTTGTTGTAAATAATTATCTATTTCATCAGGTTGTATATTCTCAGAGGCATACAAATTAGAAAAATATTCTGAAAAGGCCCTTTTAATCAGTTCCTGTTGAAAAACTTCTTTGCCCTTATAGTTCATTTTCTCAATAGGTCTTTGTCTTTGTTTCTTACGTAATTGGTAGGCTAACCATCTTCCAGGTTTATCTGCATTGCAAAATGTATTATGTTTCATATATTTCAAATTAATAGCAATTTGATCAGAAAGCAACATATTATACTGTTCTTTCAACATTACAATAGATGCCTTTAAACTCTTATCCATTGGATTTAAGGAGAAAGCTTTTTCCTTTATTTTTATCTCTTGCTCCATACCTTTGTACTTTTGTTGCTGTTTTCGCTTATGAGCAGAGTTCATTGAAATTAAGGCACCCCTCATAACTGCTTTGCTTGCATCCCAAACCATCGATATAGAGGTGCCTTTATTCATATTCAACGCAAAAAATTCTTTTAAATGATCTTTAAGTTTCTGCACATTTGTTTCATAATTCAATAAATTCTCATTCAGTCTCCAAGTCTTTCTACTATTTCCATCAATTGAAATCTCCATCCATACAGGACTATGGTCCGACAATATCTTAGAGAAAATCTTCACCTTCTTAATCCTAGGAATCAAATCAGTAGTAATCAAAATAAAGTCAATTCTGGAGTAAGATTGATGCCTATCCGAAAAAAAGGTGAAATCACTTTCTCCCATATTCCTTTCACGGCATATATCTCTTAACTCAAGGTCTTCCTGTAATGCAAAAAAACTTTTAGGCAATTTAATTTGCATTGAAGTTTTAGCTGAAGTCTTTTTATCTCTTTTTGGATCTATTACACCATTCCAATCACCCATCATGATAACAGATTTATAATCCAATTGCATTATCTTTTGATGCAAAAGAGTGAAAAATTGCTTTTGTTGTTGATATAAATTAGGTGCATATAAGCCCACAAGAAGACATTTTTTCCCATTCAAAGTGGTTTCAACAAATACAAATCTTCCTTCTGCATCAGCATCTATTAACTTTGGCATCAGTTCCTTCTTAACATAAAGAACTACACCCGCTTTTTTCTTTTGAGCAGAGGCTGCAAAATGTTACCCCAATTTAGGATTAAATAAAAACTTTTGGTCTTTTAATATAATGTGTGTCTCTTGTAAACATATAATATCATTCTTATGTTGCTTCAAATAGTAAAATATTTTTCTCCTTTTTTGTGGTGAATTCAATCCATTAACATTTAAGGTTATTAATTTAGCCATCCTTAGGCTTTTGGAGCTTCTGAATCATCCCTTGAAGATCCATCATGACAGATCTTTTAGGTCTGGCCCCTCCCACTGGCTTCGAAGTAGTTGAAGATGTTTGAGGGATAGCCTCTTTCTGTTGCTCTCTTTCCATACGCTTGTGGGCCGCATGTGTCATTCTCTGATCTTTTGGGTCCTGTTTTGCCTCCAACATTTGTAAGTTCTGAAAATCTCCAGCAGATAGCGACATAGCTCCAGGCAGATCCACAATCAGTTGTTCCACTCCTTCTTCTGTTCCTTTAACTGGTGATATAGAAGATGACTCAGCTTTCAGAACCGTTAGATAAAAGTGTTTTGCCTTCTGTACTGTGTTGAGTCTATAACGGTTCCCAGCGAATGTGAAGGCCATTCCAACTGGTATTTCCCATCTAAAAGGTATTTGCTGCTTCTTCAACTTTTGAGCCAAAAAAGCAAACTCCTTTCTTTTTCTTAAAATCTTTGAAGGTATTTCTTTCAATAGTATAATATCCTGAGCAGCAATCTGAAATATCTGTTGGTAAAAGGTCTGTATAATTTCATTTTGACGTACTTTTCTAGAAAAATAAACAACAACATCCCTTGGCTGATTTCTCTGACGTGCGACCCATGAATTGACTCTAAATATTTGCTCAATCTCTCCATAGATAATTTCAGGGTCACAGTCTAAGACCAACACCAAGGCAGCTGATACCTCTTCTCTGAGTTTCTCCTGTGCATCCTCACGCAAGCCTCTGATTCTTATTGCGTGTTCCATCTCTCTGAATTGTGTCATCACAATGTCATTTTGAGTAATTTCTATACTCTCTTCTACTTTTCCCATTCTCTCCTCCATCCCTTCCATTTTTTCTCCCACTTCCTCCACCTGAGTCTCTATACGATCCATATGAAAAGCAACTCCCTGAAAAATTTGAGACATGCTCTCACACAATTTATCATTCTTTTTGGCAAGAAGCTCTTCTGTCTCCACTTTCATTTGTTGCACAATTTGTTTAGACATCTGCATCTGCATCAAAGAATCCTGCAGATCCTTTAAAGTAATATAAGGTGGTGAGGAGGATGGAGTAGTTTTAGCTCTCTGATGCGTAGTCTGTACAGCTGGAGAGGAAACAGCTGGCTTAGATGCTGCAGGAGCTGCACCTCGTTTAGCAGCCATTCTTACATTTGTAAAAAGTCTTAATATACAGTCCAAAGCAGCTAAGGATCAAACAAATTTTCCTTTAATTTTTCCTTAATTTTTGAGAATTCTTTACAGTCTTAACAATGTAGCAATCCACAACCAGAAGGAAAGTGAAAGTGTCTCTTTAGAACAAAGAAGCGGCTAAGCCGCGGCCATTTTTTTTCCAAAAGTTAACTTTCGATTTTCAGTCATTTGAGAAGAGTACTTTAAGCTTCTGAGTCAAAGTTTTAATTTCTTTATAAAAGGTCCAAGTTTCCTAGTTAGCTCCGTCTGTTAAAAGTACTCACAATTAAATTCAGAAAAAACATCAGAGGTGGAGATGGCGTCTGGCTTCGCTGATAGCGAAGACGTCCCGATCTGCGAAGGAACTCTGAGCTCCGGAAGAGTTCTCACCTTCGCCTCGCTGGGAACACCCAGGGAGACTAGGGAACTCGACTCCTACTCCAGAGTAAGCTCTCCTTCTCTCCTTTGCCCGGAGAGAAGTTTCAAATCGCCAAACAGCTGATACGCGCTGTTTTGGCGATTTTTACACAGTCCCGGACGGGAGGCTGTCAAACAACCTCCTTCGGCAGCCGCCGAGCCACCGGAAGCCAAAAGCTTTTCAATCTTGATTCTAATTCAGTGAAACACTATATGAAACATATGTGAAAAAGAAGCCTGAATCTCCTAACTCATTAAACTGCAAGAGTGATTCTGTCAAGAAGCAATTAGACATTTTAATATCTAGAAAGGCAATTCAGAAATATTTTAATTGACTTACCTGTAACCAACAACTAAAATCAAGAATCTTCCCATGATTCATTCATGAGCTAGGAAGAAAACAGCAATCAAACTCAACTCAAAGGGAATTTTAATTCATTATTGCTTGCCTATGTGCGGAATAATGCAACCCACAAAATAAGAATAGGAAATAAGATTCAATTAAAGCTCTCTACTTTCATTCTTGTTTTCAGATTTAAAAAATTCCATTGAAGATGTTCTACCTGTTTTAAAGGATGAAGGGGTACAAGTTTTCTATCTCAGTGACAATTCCCCCTCCGATGGTGTGGAAGCGCTACTTGGACAGGTTAAATTGACCTCAGAGGAACCTGTGCCTGCTTCCTACAGAGCCCATATAACAGCTAAATCTACATCTGTGTACATTTTTACCTCTGGGACCACAGGTAAGGAGGAACAATTTTGGAATGTATTGTATGTCTAAAGGATTAAAGAGAAAGTCTGGGAATCTCTGAATATCTCTCCATTTGAAGAGTGGCTGATATATATTAAAGAAGAATGAAACAGATGTGCATTATGTCAAGTGAAAAATAGCCTCATCTTAATTGCAACCTACAGTCCAGGACTGTATCTGAAACTCTTTTTTGCAACTTTTGAAATAATCTCTACCTACTTGCTTTCTGCCATTCTGAGATAGGAAACATACAAAAACATAGTCCATGACTTCAAATAGGCTTAGTGTAATATAATTTATTAAAAATCTATCTTACAAAAAAATTCAGAAAATTTTGCAGAAAAAATCCTCCTCAAGACAAGGGGAACCCTCCCCCAGAAAATCACAAAGCCTATTTTTATCATTATTATCATCATCAATAGGCTGTGGCTTTGAGTTACCCACATGTTAAATGACTATATATTTGTGAAGTTAATTAAAGCATTATCAAATCTACTTTCAGCTAAGCCTGACTCCTGGTGACTGTATGGATGCATACCTGTTGTTTTCTTAGCAACTTACAGAAGTAGTTTGCCAATGCCTTCCAGTATCTTTTGGTCACATTCCAAGATTAGTTTACAGCTCGGGTGGTCTCCCATTCAATTAGTAATTAGGACAGATGCAGTTTAGCTTCTGGGAAAGAGGTCAAGATTAAATAAGTGCTGCCCCATAGCTAGAGTTTTCCTTATGCTTCCTTCCTTTTCCCTTAAGGATTACCAAAAGCTGCTATCATCAACCAAATGAAGTTGCTCATGATATCCAACATATTCACTTTGTGTGACGTCAATGCCAAGGACATCATCTACATTCCGCTGCCACTGTACCATTCAGCTGGGCTTCTTATTGGAATTGGAGGGTGCCTGGAGGTTGGTACGTATCACCTATCCGTCAATAAATATATCAGAGCTGTGAGAGTAACAGGGTTAAGGAAAGAGAAGAGAGCTAAAATATATCAATAGTTTGTTTAACTATTTTTTTTAATGTAAGTTATTTGACTTAGAAGTCTCTGGTTACTGGGTTGTCTAAATCAGGGCTTTTCAAAATTTTCACAGATTGTACCATTTTTAGGATATGACAATATTCGAGTACCACCAGTGCTTAGCAAGGTGTCAAAAACTGAATGACTAAAAAAGAAGGGAGGATTTGGGGTTTTACTGGTTAGATTCATTTGCTGTTATAGAAATGGCTAGTTTATAATATTATGGGAAAGTAAAAAGTTGAGATTCAATGTTAATGCTTCCTTCTACTGCAACAGAGAAAGTCAGAAGTCTCTCTCCCTCAGCCTTCGCTCGCAAAAGCCCCTCACGCGTTCTCTCCCTCAGCCTTCGCTTGCAAAAGCCCTTCGCGCTCTCTCTCCCTCAGCCTTCCTTCTCAAAAGCCCCTTGCGCTTTCTCTACCTGAGCCTTCACTCGCAAAAGCCCCTTCTGGTTTTGCTCCCTCTGCTTTCCTTCTCAAAAGCCCCTTGCACTTCTCTCCCTCGGCCTTTGCTCGCAAAAAGCCCCTCACGCTTTCTCTCCCTCAGCCTTCGCTCACAAAAACCCCTCGCGCATTTTCTCCCTCAGCCTTTGCTTTCAAAAGCCCCTCGCGCTCTCTCTCCCTCAGCCTTCCTTCTCAAAAGCCCCTTGTGCTTTCTCTCTCTCACCCTTCGCTTGCAAAAGCCCTCCCTCTCACACACACATTTTATCCCAAAAGCATTTCCTCTCTCTCTCACACACATCTCCCCCAAAGCCTTTCCTCTCTGCCTCTCTCACCACTTCTCTGATAAAAGTCTTTTCTCTTCTGACTCTTTCTCTGGTGCCTTTCCCCCCTCTCCCTCTTTTCAAAACCGGTGGTATGCGTACCACCGGTTGAAAAGCCCTGGTCTAAACATGGATCATGGAAAAGAAAGAAATATGGTTTATTCCAAAGTCTACTGTCAGTGTAAAATTCTTAGTGCACATCATTTGATATAACTAAATATGGAATTAATAAACAAATATACTCCAAATAGGAAAAAATGGTCAAAACAACATCAAAAAAGGAAGGATGCCATTGACAATCCAGACCACCCCAATATGGTTTCTTCCAGAAGTATTGGGACAACAAATTCCCAGAATCTGCAAACCACATATCTAATCCCAGCATTTGGAGAAAATAGAGAAAGAAAGGGACAAAATTTAAATAAGTCAAAAAATATGCCTTCAAGAAAACACAACGAGTCATTTGTTCAAAGCAATCAATGGACAAAAACACTTGTTTTGGTTTTTCCGAAGTACTGAATTCTTTAGTGACCACATTTTATTTGGAAGAAAAAAACAGCTGTCAGACCTCTTCATTAAACGCTGGTTTTCTGCTGAAAACAATCTTCGATTTGATTGGAACATATTTTTTCTGTGTTTTGCTATACTATGGCATCTGTCCTTATACAACCTTCTTTGTTTTTTTTTTCACAAGGAGCTACATGTGTTTTAGGGCCGAAGTTTTCTGTTTCAAATTTCTGGAATGACTGCAGGCGATATCAGGTTTCTGTAATCCAATATGTGGGAGAAACAATGCGCTATTTATGTAATGCACCAAAGGTAATCAGAAAAGGCATATAAATACATGAATGAATGAATGAATGAATGAATGAATGAATGAATGAATGAATGAATGAATTTGGGGAAGGGAGATGAAGGTTGCAAAGAATAAATATGAATAATTCTGCTATTTTCCTTGTATCTTGGGTATATCACTTCATTATGCATACATAAATACTCCATGTACACATTAACTTCTGCATTCATACATTCCTGAAAACCCTGCCTTTTCTAATCTTACACTTGGAAATTAGGCTTTAACTACCTCCAATGATCTCAACAGGAATTTATTTTGAAGCCCTATTGTCTCTGTGGTTTGTTTTGAGGGAACAATATCTCAGTCTCCAATAGCATCTTTGTTCAAAAATACCCTCCCAGCTACCTTGAGGCTTTGGCATTTCTCCCTTGATCACAATGGACTTTATGTTAAAATAACATTGTACTTTACACCTGCGTTTTTGAGGGGTGGGTTTAGCATTCTGGGATAGGGGTTAGCCCTCAGAAAGGGAGGAGAACCTATGCACTATGAGCTTAATGGAGTATATTTATAACTTTGCCTAAGAAAATTTCTTCTTTGCTGTCACCTGCTGGTATGAAAGAGCTAGAGGTAGTGCTCAAATTGTGATGTAAGTCATGATGGTTGTCAAGGTTGATTGGACTTGATTTTATGACCTTTTCCATTGTGGTTGGTTGCTAAACAAATGCTGTGGTCATTAAGTGAACATTGCAATCGTTAAACAAGCCCATTGTTTGCGTTGGGGCAGTTTTTGCAAGAAACTGGAAGTAAACACTAATTTCTGGCAAAACTATTGTAAATTGTGATCATGTAACTATGGAGTGCTGCAAACAGCCTTAAATATGAGCTGATTGCTGAGTGCTCAAAATTTAGTCATATGACTAGGGGGACAGGTCATAAGTAGCTTTGGGGGAGTCTGTTGAAACTTCAAATAGTCACTAAATAATTAGTTGTAAGTTGAGGACAATTTGTATTTTCTTTTAGTTCAGACAAAAAAAATGTGGGGGGAAGAAAAATGAGTAAGGTCTTAAAGAATGATTGGAGCTTGGTGAGAACCAAATAGAAAGCACAGAATTTCTCATAGGTTGCATTCAGACTGCAAGCAAAAGATTTTCCAGTCTTGATGTATATGCAACAAAGATCACTGCAACCATTCCTGCCAATTTAGAATTAGGGTGTGCAATGTGCATGTTGAAAAAGTACACCATCAAAGTCATTGAATATTGTACATGTTTTTTCTATGCATCCTTACCTACTGTAATGTAGCAATCTAGCCAAGATATTTTAGAAATTAAAAATAATCTTTTGACTCTTATTTAGCATAGATGATCAAGAAACTATATATGAATAAATGTTATTAAACATTGTAAAGATTTTCTTGCTAACTCACTTTGCAGAAGGACAATGATCGTGATCATAGAGTGAAACTGGCCATAGGCAATGGCATGAAGAGAGAGGTCTGGAAAGAATTTCTGTGCCGATTCGGATGCCTTAAGGTTTATGAATTCTATGGAGCTACAGAAGGCAATCTTGGCTTTATTAACTACACTGGGAAAGTTGGAGCTGTAGGAAGGATTAACTTCCTTTATAAGGTAATAAAATTAAACTGGGATGTTGTAGACATTTTTGATGAGGATCTGGGAAGCTGATGGATGAAAACACAATTCCAGTTACAATTCCTTCAATTTTGTATTATTGCTTGAACTTTGATTCTTATAATTCAAGTTTGTTTGGATTTTATAGGAATTGTTTTGTCCAGAGAAGTGCTTTATTACTTTTCTAAGGTTAGAAGTCTGGCCTTAAATTAAAAAATTATTTAGCAGTCGAACCCACCTTTTCAATATCTACAGTATATCAGTGTTTCTCAACCTTGGCAGCTTCAAGATAGGTGCACTGGTTGGGGAATTCTGGGAGTTGAAGTCCACCTATCTTAAAGCTGCCAAGGTTAAGAAACATGGATCTATGTACATGAATGCTAAAAGAAGCTCTTAGTTTTAAATAGACATAGTGTTGTATGAAATGGCATATACTGCAGATTCCCAGTATGGGGCCATCTCACTAAATGATGAGATAATATTGTTGAGCATTATCAGAAACTAAAGGCTGTCATATTTATACACAACTAAATATAACTAAAATAAATATGTGCTCCTTCCTTCTGTTTGCACATTTCTCTTTTTCCAATCATCTCAGATTTTTGGTAGGAATTCTCTCTCTCTCTCTCTCTCTCTCTCTCTCTCTCTCTCTCTCTCTCTCTCTCTCTCTCTCTCTCTCTCTCTCTCTCTCTCTCTCTCTCTCCCTTCCCTCCCTCCCCCCTCCCTCCAATGTCATATAAATAAACCACCCATCTCCCTTTAAGAGGGACTCTTTAGTTAATAAAATGTTAACATGTTAGTTTAGCCTCTGTAAATGATAGTGATTTTGCAATAGTTCAAATTCCTAAGATCGCTAGTACTGTTTGTGCAGCAATGCATCAGTTTCTAGGACTGAAGCCAAGGACATTTGGAGCACAACTAAATCACTGGAATAATATATTATACCTTGTAATAGTATTTACCATTTGTTTACACTGAAATGTGTTACAGGTCCTCCATAAAGACTATAACAATCCTGTAAAGGACACAATATTATTATTTCAGACAAATAGATAATGAACATGACAAAGAAAGATGAGATTTGAATCAAACACCTTGTGATTAATAGCTTGAGGTCTTTGAGATAATATTATAGATCCATCAATGATGATTTCCTATTCTGAATTCCCTTCATGGCAGATCTTTGCTTCTACTTGTTTTAGTTACATTATTTGGGGCAAATGTGATAGGAGAACTGGGACCTAGCACAATTATACCCACACCAAGGAAAAGAGAATGGAGAGGGACACCTTGTTCCATTAATGGAGTGACATCCCCATTTGGAAGAAGCCCAAGGAAGGGATTAGTTTTTTAAAATCCATGAACTGAACAAATATTGTTGTTCTGTTATGTAATAAAGCCCAGCCTTCCATGAGGCAAGGAGAGATTTCACACATCTTTGATACATTGCTTCTTCTGCCCCAAAAGTATTAGCTATTATAGCAGCTATCTTACATCGCTAGGTGATGTACAGCTTATTGTTAATGATCACAACCAAATCTTTTTCTGGAGTAATGCTTCCAAGCTATGAATTTTGCATTTTGCTCTTTAAAAAATAATGTTTCCCTGTTGAAGGACAACTTGTTCCTCTCCCCACAGTCTTTCAACCTGTCCAGATTAGACTCTGGATAGGTCTCATCTATCATTCTGGACATTGGTTACATCTTTCAATTTTTTGTCATCAGCAAATTTGATAAGCAGGTCATCAGTTTTGTTATTCCAATATTAATGAAAAGATTGATTAATATTGGCCCAAAATAGAACCTGCAGGACATCTCTGCTTTCTGCTCTTTACCTACAGCTATTAATGCTGAATCTCTGAAGTTAAGTAATCAATTTCTTTGCTGAAACTGAGGTTAAAACCCCCCCCAACATTCTCTGTATTTCTTTTGAAGAAGAGATAGGACAACTATTTATCTGAAATAGTGTACGGTTTCCTGCTTGAGCCAAAGGTTGGACTAGAAGTCTTTCAAGGTTGCTTCCAATTGTTGTTCTGTTCTGTTATTTATCTGCTAAGGTAGTTGCTTTGTCAAAGAAAGAGACAATATTTGTTCCATCTGATATATTCTGGACAATATCATGTTGATTCCTTGCAATCCTGACATTGTCTTCAAGGTGCTTACAAAAGCTCTGTTTTATCATCTGCTCTAACAACTTTCTAGATATTGATGTTAGATCACTGCTTGATGATTACTAGAATCCTTACTAGAATCTGGCACCTTTGCAGTTCCAAGTTTTTTACAAGTAGTTTGTCATTGCCTTTCTCCTAGGTCTGAGGGATAGTGACTGTCCAAAGTTATTCAGTTGATTTCCAGTGTTAATTAAAAATCTCTCTCTCTCTCTCTCTCTCTCTCTCTCTCTCTCTCTCTCTCTCTCTCTCTCTCTCTCTCTCTCTCTCATTGTTAAAATTGGCCTTTCTAAAATCCATGGCATGCATTTAACTGGTTTTTAACTAGGTTTTTTAAATGTATATTAAAAATGGGAACTTTAACAATGGGTCATTTGCATTCAGAGTCTCCAGCACTTTAACACTATTAGCCAATTCCTTCTTGTTAGTAAGGACCCTATTTAGATTTCTTGAAGCCCATATGAGGTTTGTCATACCTATGATATGATTGAAAGTATATTTCTTCCAATTAATTCTATGGAGATTTTTTTAAAAAGAATTTTGGTAAGAATTTTACATTATTTTTTAAAAAAAATCTGGCATGGAAGAAAGAGAAATCAACTAAATGTGCAATTGAGTCTATGATATCTTTGAAGGAAAGACATCATATGAGAACATACAGAATCCTGAAAAACGTAGAGAGGGAGAAAGTTATCATGTCTCTTAGAATTTCATAAAAGATTATCACTAATATTATAGTGATGAGTGAGATGAGAAATATTTGCATTTTCAAGTCATCAGAGAGTTGGGCAAATTTCTAAGGAACAACACCCCCCTCCTATATTCTGTAGCAGGGAAAGATTACGGTGGAAGACGGTATACAAATTGGACTATGTACTAACTAGATAGTTGTGACATCATCTGGCCAACCAATACATTTGTGTGTGGGGGGGGAATGGTGTGGTAAAATGGATGCCTTGCGGATCCTTGATAACCCACATCCTCTATTAGATCCCTCAATTTAATTGTTATTCTGCTTACAAACTGGATACAGATGCCGCTTGTTCAAATATATATATTTGAACACGTGGCATCTATCATGCAACATCAATATCAGCATGGTTATGGCAAGAGTGGGTAGGACTTGCTTAAAACACTTGAAGAGCATCAAGTTGCTAGTCCTGCAAACAGAGCAGTACCTTAAAAATGGAAACCTTGATTTAGACCTCTGGTCAGAGTTGCAGGGTTCTTTAACCTACAAGCTGCCGGAGTTGCTTAGAATTTCTGCCTTATGGCTCTTATCAATTTCTGTCTGTTCTGCTTCAGAAACTGACAAAATTTGAAATAATTCAATATGATGTTGACCAGAATGAGGTTGTGAGGAATGAAAAAGGATACTGTGTCCCGGTGGCCCCAGGTATGTTAATAAAATTTATATTTGGACATGAATTGGACTTTGGGAAAGCAAAGTTATGGGCTACTTCCAAAGATGAAACAGGTCTTCCCCTCCCTGCCAGTGGTCAGATACAGACCTTAGGAGTTAAATCCCTGATTGTCTCAATGCCCCATATGAGTTTTCCACTGACCAGGTCACTTGGTCACAGCACTGAATGAGTTGCAAGTTCAGTTTCATGGGAGTGGTCACATGAAACTTCTGGAGAAGTCTGATTCTTCCTACCTCCCATCTCTTGGGATACCAACATGAAGGTTGTACTTCATGCCTGGGAAAAGAGGTTAAAATATGGTATTCTGGAGATTACATATGATAAATTCACAAAAGCCAGCAGTTTATTTTTCCCTGTTTTATGGAGGAAAAATGAAGTTTACATGTTTGGTGTGAATCTGAGCAGTGGAGAGAGGCACATGTTGCTAGTCAGGAAAAGATCGACTGAGTCTGTGCTCAATTATTGGCTTAGATAGAGTATGTACTAATCAGTCATAAGTTCTCCGCAAGCATTGCAATTATGTAAACAAGTCTGTGCACATCCAGTTGCTTTCCAACAGCTACAACAATCAAAAGAACCCAGATCAGTACCATATCTCTTTATTTCCATGTGAAACAAAGACTTGATATTGTAGAAAATGTTTATGTTAGACTGTGATGGCAAAAATCAGAAGGAAACTGATATCTGAGTTTATCGCAGAGTCTGATTTTACTTTGTCATCCACTTTTACAACTACGCCAACAGGACCATCACAGACTTCAACAAATAAACACAAGGTTAAAACTGTCTTCACATGTTTTTCTTCTAGTATAATATATCCCATTAATTGCTAACAATACCATTGTGGGTTCTATATAGGATAAACAGACAAACTTTGTGAAAAATAATTAATAGACATAAGACATAATAGACAAGCATAAGTGATGTCAGAGCATTTTAATTTCCCAGGATGCTCTGTGCATCCAATGAAGTGAGTTAAGCTCACAATTGCCTATAGCCTTTTAATAAAACTGGTTGGAAAAGGTGCTACCAGACTAGATGACTTAAGTGACAGAAAAACTGATCATCCAGCAAAGCCGTGGCCTCTTTTTAGAGATGTGTTTGGAACTAGCATTACCCTTGAGCAGTGTGCCAGTGTGTTTGGAACTAGCATTCCCCTTTGGCAGCCTTCTAACAAGAAGAGCCAAGGAGGAAACCACTAATGTCAGTGTTACTAATTTTACATCTGCAATGATTCATTTAACAAGCATGGCAAGAAAGGTTGTAAAATGGGGCAAAACTCATTTATCAAATCTCTCACTTAGCAACAGAAATTTTGGACTCTATTGTGGTCGTAAGTCAAAAACTATCTGTACAGGTTTAGAAAATGTCTGTTCACGGGCTTAAAAAAGGGAATTAAGCAAGTGCTACCCTTTTAATAGAACCGGCTGCATCAATCAATTTGAAGAAAGCTTCATAACTTTTGGGCTACCAGTAAGAAGGCTATATTAAGTCAGCTTTTCTAGAGCCCTACTTTCCTCTACATAAAAGCAACTGCTTGAATGTAATTTATTACTTTTGAGAATTAAAAACATTTTCCACATACATATATTATAGCCAGAATTAATCTGACATATTTGTTTTTACTAATTTACCAAACTAAATGAGTAAATCAATCTTTGATTATTGCTGAAAATGTTTTAGAATCTTTTCTGGAAATGGAAATAAGTGGAAATAATGTCCTGGCTCAAGAATGAATATTAATTGATTAATTGATTCCGAATTGCAGGCGAAACAGGTTTACTAGTAGCCAAGATCACCAAGAGGACTCCCTTCTATGGCTATGCAGGAGATCCTGAGAAAACAAAAAAGAAGCTTCTCCATGATGTCCTAGAGAAAGGAGACAGCTACTTTAACAGTGGTGACCTCTTGATGCAAGACCACGATGGATTTATATATTTCCAGGACCGAGTGGGAGATACTTTCCGGTGAGTCCCACAGGCACTAAAAGCTGATCTGCACTCTCTGCTTACTTCCACCTTTTCAGTATTTTTATAAATAAGTCAAGGTGGCAGACATATCTAAAACTTCTTCTTTCTCCTATTTTTCCTACAACAACAACCCTGTGAGGAGGATTGGACTGAGAGAGAGTGACTGGCCTAAAGTCACCCAGATGGCTTTCATAATTGAGGCAGGATTAGAACTTATGGACTCCTGATTATTAAATTGACATTTCCCCTTTTTTGGAGCAAACAAGACAGTCCTGCCTGCCTGCCTGCTATTTTTTTATTCTGTCATATGTTAAAGTTTCTATTCCAATTGGCCAGTGTGTGTTTTCCTTTCAGCAGCCATTTTACACTGGGCTGCTGGGGGGGGGGGTGTCTCTTTTCTAGGGTTCGGTGGAAGAGAAAAAGAAGGTGGGAGTCCACCAATGAAGGGCTGTGCTAATCACTATAAAAGCAGCAGACCTGGCTATTACTGTGGGCACAGTGGCAGAAGAGAATGAAACCCAGAAAAGGCTTTTTTAAACTGCCTTCATTTCCAGTTGGTGCCCAGGAACAAGAGCTGAATACAACGATAGGCAACCTTTTGTCTGCAGAATCTGCATTCCATATATCTGGATATGACGTGAGAACCCTAACTGGACAGAGTCACACTGTAAACAATTCCTTCCTTCCTTCCTTCCCTCCTTTTATTAGTTTATTTTATTTTATTTATTTTATATTATTATTATTATTATTATTATTATTATTATTATTATTATTATTATTATTATTATTATTATTATTATTATTATTATTATTATTATATGTGCAGGTATGTGTGCTAAACTAATGCAGAATTTTAGTGATGAATAAGCAAAAAGTTTCCAAAATCCAAACTTCAGATGAATGTGGTTTCTAGACTTAGAAAGACACAGAAATATAACAGCTTGAACATTTCAAAGAGGGAAAGTAGCTCAGTAAATAAGTTGGGGACAATATTGGGAAGCAACACAGAAGGGCTTCATCTGAGGTTTACAATCATGTTTTAGTAATAAATGAAGTTATTTTTTGGGCAAATTCAGTTATAAAAGTGGACAGATGGTGGTAATAACTTCTTTTTCACTGTATTGTAGTTGGAAAGGAGAGAATGTGGCTACTACAGAAGTTGAGACAATCCTTGCTATGCTGGAATTTACTCAAGAAGTAAATGTATATGGAGTACCTGTGCCAGGTAGATCAAAATATATTCTTTAAGAAATCTATCTTTAGTGGCTGTAAAAGAATAATGCCCAGAATCATAACAGGCATTGCATGACCTGTCAGACACAATCCTTAGGGACGTTGCTCCCATTGAAGCATAATAGGGAACTCAAATATTTCTCAAATGGTTCACAACACTTGCTAGTAAAAAGTGTAGTTTATTGCAAAATACCATTCTAATGTATGTAGATAGTGCCGATTACAAAAACTGAAGCCAAGAATTAGAAGATGTTTTAATAATGTTTCAATAATTAACATAATATTTAGACAAATGATGTTTTTTTAACCACCTGAATAAGGCAGATTTTTGGGAGGGTGGTGGCAGTAGGATGGCTATAGAATAGGTTCCCTAGACAGGGAGGAAACAGGTTTAAAGACAAACATATTCCAAAAGGAGACTGTATGGATTTTAAGTTTTGGCAGAATGATTAGGAATGGTTACATGATTATTGAATATCTATGTTTCTGTGGGTGTGTATTTACATATACCAAGACCTTATAAGATTACCTAGTCTTTGTTCAAATTTTGATGTTTTGGTTCTTGTTTTTATTTTCAAAGGGAAACAGAAATAGAGGTTGCTAGGTTATGCATTGTTACCAACCTTCTTTTGTTGTTTTATATTTTACTATGATTCATAGTAGTTGCAGGAAAATAAAAATTGCAGGGTTGTCTTTGGTAGCCAGATTTTAGAGAACATTTAAGAGGGCGGGGTATGAGTTCTTTTTCAATCTGTTTCATTAAGATTAGATTTGGACTGAACAGTCAGTTCAGAAGTCCTTTCTGTTGTGTCATTTGAATCATCTTTTTACATGGACAACTCAGTTAAATATTAATTTGTGGTTATTTAGTTATTGAAACATTGATGCTACGTTGAACTGTATGCAAGATCTTTTTCAGTCAAATGGGCCATACTTACCGGATGACAGTTGTTATCCTGCACAGTTACTGTTTGTATTAGAACAGGTATATTAAATTCTTAGAACATAAATATGGTTCAGAATGGAAAAGGAGGTCTTCTGGGTGACAAACTTTAAGTTCCTGCCTAGTTCCCACAAAATTGCCCAAAGTCACACTGCCAAAATAAGTTATTCTGGCAATCATGTTTGCAGTGAAATTTCTGCTGTTTTCTGAGGTTTGGATGTTTTTAAGGGCAGGCATGTCTCCTTTATTCAGTGCTCTTGTAAGTTTGAACAGTTGCTAAACTAATGATCATAACTTGAGGACTTCCTATAATACAGTAGAAGAAAGTATCGGCTTACTTTTATACCTATCCATTTTATCCATGGGGTTTTAGGTGCTTCCTTTATAGCTTGCACTATTTTACATCACACCAGGGTAAAGTGTTTATGTAAGTATTTATTTCTTCCTTTTACAATGAATGGGCTCCTGTTGACTCTTCAAAGGGGGGTTCTGGAATTCACAGAAGAAAAACAATTGGAAGGCAAAGGGCTAAGTCAACCTCTTTTCTCTTGCTCTTCCTTCAGTGCAAACCTGTGTCTTTCTATTCTGAAAAGGCATTTGGACATTCTGATATTTTCTAGGGCACGAAGGAAAGATTGGGATGGCAGCAATACGATTAAAGGAAGGGGGATCCTTTGATGGAAAGCAGTTATATGAACATACCAAGAATTACTTGCCAAACTATGCTATACCTCACTTTATTCGCATCCAGGTGAGACTCCTCTCTGTTCCCTTGTTGTTTTACTGATAAGTTGATATGTGAATAAACTTTGATAGGATTGATAACAATTAAAAAGAGCACCCCCTGTTTGGATAGAATTTATGAGTGAAAGGAAATTTAGATCCTGCTTTTGCCTTGATTCGATGTGGGTTGTCTTAATACAGTGTTTCTCAAACTTGGGATCTATACGTGTGAACTTCAACTCCCAAAATAGCTGGATGGGGAATTCTGGGAGTCGAAGTCCACAAATTTGTCAAGACCATGTGGCACATTACTATTTCCTCCAGCAGCCTCTTGTAACTCCCCAGCTTCTGCTGCCTAAGGTAACCTGTTCCTCTGCCTCATCATAAAGCCGATCCTTCAAATTTGTTATCAAGGTGAGTGATGGGATTCAAGAACCTATCCTACTATTGCAGCAAAACATGCCTAACCAAGGCAAAGTATATATAATGTGGCACAGTTTTAATCAAAACAGCAGTTTTGTAAGAAGGATTTAAATTCTTCTATCATTTTTTAATCTAAATCAGCTTTCCAAGCTGATGTTGGTCCCGAAATGGACAATAATATCAGTGCTTGTGTTGTACTTATAGGGATTTTTTTAAAATGATGGTGATATGCTTGCTGCTTGCACTAGGAAAATGAACTTGTTCCATCTTATACAATATCTATGATGTGCTATTTACCAGTCTGATGCAAATGAAATTCTCCACTTCATCCACTCCATCCTCCACACTCACATCACTGCTGAGCACTCTGGAGAAAGTGCAGCGTGTACTTGAGAATAAGGGCGTCTTCTGCCATGTTTGGTGTGCTTTAGGAGAGAAGTGAAATGATGGGTTGATTTTCTCCTTTTCACCACAGGAGGCCTTAGAGATCACAGGGACTTTCAAGCAGCGCAAAAATCAGTTGGTGAAGGAAGAATTTGACCCTATCACCATCACAGAACCCCTATTTTTCTTGGACAATTCAGAAAAGAGCTTTGTGCCACTGACTCTGCAGATCTACCATTCCATCACAGAGAAGAAGCGGAAACTCTGAAAAGGACTTCAAGAGATATCACATCATCATTTTTGGTGGCATAGCAACCTAGGAATGCAGCTTGGTGTTTCTTGACTGTAACCTAAGAGTGGAGCAATTATCCTGGATTAATTTTTTTTAATTTTCCAGCCTGGGACAGGTATCTTCTATATCAAACTTGAGGATATTTAGAAAAGTTAATTTTATTTTTATTCTTTTGCTTTCCCTATGAAGAGCCTTTCTATATTTGTGTGAGCTGTTTGCTCTGCAGTAGATGGAGGTAAATATGTGTATGCATTACAAGACGTATGAAATGGGCATCCTGTGTCTCAACAGTATGGCAGGCATTGTGTTCCACTCAAGTGCTTCACTTTGCATAACAAAACTTGTGCACTTTTCCTATGAAGGGTAACTGGAATAGCCAACTTCATCTTAAAAGAAGGTTCATACGCTTTGGTACAAATACACAGATCTCCTGCACATTGATATGATTTATTTCTCATAGTCAATTTTTAAAATTATTACAAAGAATAATCTCATGACAGTTAAAAAAAACCTGTTATAATTTAAATTCAGATAAACAGCTTCCAACCTCAGAAAAAATGTTTTGATTATTATCTCTTCTCTCTCTAGTTTATTGTATGTGGAGAAAATATAGAATATTCTTTTAGCTTACCTACGACAGAGAATGCCTTAAGTAAGGCAATAGAATAAATAAAATTCCTTCATCTAGTAAGGCTTGTGCATTCATTCATGAAATTCAATTCAAAAGAGCAAGTTCAGAGTGGCCAGACATAGGACAAGTGCTGGAAAGCATACTTGATTCTACAACAGTACCTGTGGCCATTCAGTTCATTGGGGGAAAATATTAACATTTACAGATTCCCAATCCTGTAGCCTCCAGATGTGGGATCTGTCAGGCCTAAAACCAAGAATAACACATAGTAATACTTCCAAACCAAGTTCTTTATTGTTTAGACACAGACAAAATCTTGCCAGATTGAGCTCTCTAATATTTGCATCCACAGTATACTTTGTGAACTGTTAGGGAGGAGGTGTTTTCACCCTTTTTCTGACACACAATGTCTTCTCTAGGCTCAGTTGCCTCTTACTGCTCTGGAATGCATTTCCTCCATCCTGAGGATCCATCTTCTCACTACATTCCATCACAGGACCAGAAGGCCATTGCTGAGAAATTTGGAACTTGAAATTTGGAAATATTGATCTAAAAAAATAGTTGTAAGTTCCATCAGCAATTTTACATCCTGATTATTTCCACTTTCCAATCTCTAGAAAACACTTCAGAATAGTGGTGTCATAATTTTAATTTCTGCTAAAACGATTAAGAGCGCAAAAATATGATTAGTTCAGTCACCTGCCCTGGAACTAGTGCAAGCACCAGAGAGTAAGAATCATCTTATCTTTACTCAGCACAAAAGGGAAATTAAGTATGCTACTAGTATCCTTGTCCTTTCCTATTGCTATGATGTGAAGCTATGACTGGAAAGGTAATTTGTAAAAATCCAAGCCACTTGACTGCCATTCGTTTCCTGCAGTTGAGGGTGTCTGAAAGCAAAATGATAGGACAACAATATAGCAGCAGAAATAGGGAGACTATGCAGTAGGCTGCATCATGAGTTTCCACAGTTGAGAAAAGACTGCACACAAGCTTTACAAAATCACTGCAGTGCAGAGGAATCCTCTACCCTCTTCTTGGTTTAAATAAAGCACATCAGAACAGAGGCTGACAAGACTCAGTTGTCAAAACTGTCTGACATCATGTGATTGCACAAATCCAGAGCTGATTCAAAACCAGTGGAAGCCATTGTATGTTTTGCTTCATGAAACTGAATAGCAGAAGCCAATATTAATGAGCTGTAGAGGAATTTAAGGGGAAGGGCTGAGCAAAAAGAATTTTCAGCAGGTAGTTAGATAGCAACAAAGATGTTGCAAGACATGATGACATGGAATTTGGTGCATGGATTTAGAAATATGGATTAGGGCAAAAACTGGATAAATTAGGGTATATGTATAAGCAATATATTGAAAAACAATATATTTGAGAAGATAAAGACCATTAGAATAAATGTGAAAGATACAAGAGGGGTTATAATGGGCTATGCCAACTTTTGTTTGTAAGGAGGAACTTGGATGATGACCCACTACTTCGTGTAGTGCAGCACAAGCCATGGAAAAGTAAAACAATTACTTGATAAATAAGGACAGGACAAATTAGGAAAAATATTATTTTGAATTATTATGAAATGATATGGAAATGATGAATTAGGTTCTTACTAATGACTACAGACATTGAATTAACCTGGTAATGCCTGTGACATTCATATGTGTTGTGTCCTGAGCCTGCAAGGGCAGGCTCGGGACGTTGCAAGAGTCCCGGGCATTTGCAAAAGCTGCCCGGGACCAGACTGAGTGGCGCCGGCCTTGCGCGCATGCGCAAGGCGGGAAAAGACCGCATTGTGATTGGTTGAATTTGCCCGGGGATCTGCAGGTATAAATAGAGGCCTGCGTGCTTCTGCTCGGGTTGTTCGTAGATTGGAAGCAGAGAATAAAGACTTGTTAGAAATGCTTCGTCTCAAGCGCCATTATTCTCCGGACTTAACACTGGCGACGAGGGTGGAATTCAGTCTATACAGCTAGGAAAGCTTGAAGACTCACCCAAAGAAGTCCAGAAGAGAAACGGCGTGGAAGTCAGCGTTATCCTGCCAGTACGAAATCACTGGAGGTGCGTGCGGCTGAAGAAGAAGACCCTGATCCTCGATCATGGCGAAAGTTGGGCGTTTAGCGGAATTCGACGTCTCTCACCCCGAGAGGTGGGAATCTTACATTGCAAGAGTCGAGACGTATTTCCGCATAAACCAGATTCGGGAAGAAGGCTTAAAGGCTGCCACATTGTTGTGCGTTTGTGGGCAAGATGCCTTTGAGATCGCCGAGAGCTTAATCGCCCCGGACTCGCTGGAAACGGTATCATACTCCGATCTGAAGAAAGTTTTAAAGGAACATTTCCAGCCCAAGCAATCTGTCATGGCTTGGAGGCACACATTTCAACAGAGAGATCAGCAAGTTGGAGAATCAGCAAAAGAATACATTGCGGCTTTGAGAAGAGCAGCTAAACCGTGCGACTTCAAGGACTTAGAGGAAAGACTGCACGATCGTTTTGTGTGCAGACTGAGGAACACAGACTTACAGCAGAGGCTGTTTGCCAGGGAAGATGTCTCCTTCCAAGATGCTCTGTGAGAGGTTTCGGCTGAAGAAGCTGCAGGTGGAGCGGTCAAGAACATGCGGCCTAAGCGAAACGCTCCAGAGACCGCCACTATTCACAAGGAAGACGTGCGCGAGGATTCGGAAGAAGATCCTGAAGAAGAGGTGGACAAGCTTTACCAAGCAGCTGGGAGGAGGTCCAAAGATCGGCAGGACAAGGGCCCAGCTGAGCTTCGTTGCCTCGGATGTGGTGGACGCCACAAGCGAGCGGAATGTCGGTTCCGTTCCGCCATTTGCCGAGCGTGCGGGAAGAAAGGCCACATCGCTGCGGTCTGCCTGAGTCGACAGAAGGTACAACCGAAGGAAGAATTGAATCTGAAAGGTACCAGGGTGCCCAGTCAACACAAGGTGGGGTTCTGTGCAACACGCCGGAACATTTTAAGAATAGGCACACACAAACCCCTTAAAAAGAAACTATCACTTAAAGTGAAATTGCAGGGAGTTCCATTATCGATGGAACTTGACATGGGATCTGCCCTATCCATAATTTCCCTCAACACATTTCACAAAATCTGCAGCAGCAGTGGCCAGCGAGTTTCGTTAAGGCCTTCTAATGTAATCCTTATGGATTTCCAAAATTCTCAAGTGTGCGTTAAGGGGGAGGCCACCCTTCAAGTACAGTTCAAGAATTTTGCAGGCCCCCTAAAAGTGTTGGTAATGGGGGGTGAGCGAACGAGTCTCATTGGACTCGATTGGTTTGAGGCCTTGGGAATACAAGTAACAGGGCTACATAAATTGCAAACAGAGACCCTTGCAGACGTATGCAAGGAGTTTGCAGATGTGTTCAGTTCTGAACTAGGGTCCTACACCGGATCTCCCGTTTCACTAAAGCTAAATCCAACGGTACAGCCCATCAGGGTTAAACCTAGGAGAGTACCCTTTGCTCTTAAGAGTAAGATTGACGCTGAACTGGACAAATTGCTCCAGCAAGGCATTCTTGAGCCTGTAGATTCCAGCCCGTGGGAAACCCCCATTGTAACGCCTTTAAAGGCAAACGGGGACATCCGGATCTGTGCTGACTACAAATGCACTCTAAACAAGGCCCTACAGCAGCATGCTTATCCTGTGCCTGTTGTGAGCCATATTCTGGCTTCTCTCAAGGAGGGAAATTTTTTTACTAAGCTTGATCTGGCTCAAGCATATCAACAGCTGCCTGTTGATGATGCAACAGCTGAGGCCCAAACTATTGTCACCCATCATGGGGCGTTCAGGGTGAAGAGGTTACAGTTTGGGGTGAATGTCGCTCCTGGCATTTTTCAGAGTGTAATGGAAAACACCCTGAGGGGTATTCCTGGTGTATGTCCTTATTTTGATGACGTTCTCATCGCAGGAGACTCTCCACAAGTGCTGGCTGAGCGTTTAAAGGCTGTTTTACTTCGTTTCCGGAGAGCAGGTCTTAAACTAAAACAGGACAAATGTAAGATTGGTGTGCACTCCACTGAGTTCCTGGGGTTCAGGATAGATGCGCAGGGTATCCACCCGTCTGATGCTAAGCTCAAAGCTATTCAGAAGGCTCCAAGCCCCAAGTCTAAGGGCGAATTGCAAGCCTTTTTGGGTTTACTGAACTTTTATCATGCTTTTCTACCTCATAAAGCTGCTATTGCTGAACCTTTGCACAGAATGCTTACTGGCGCTGGACCAAAGTCCATGAGGCCAGTTTCAATGAGGTTAAAGCCTTGCTTACTTCCAATGCGGTGTTGGCTCATTTCAATGAGCAGTTGCCAGTGTGTCTGGCTTGTGATGCCTCCCCCTATGGTGTGGGTGCTGTTCTTAGCCATTTGACGGCTGATGGGACTCAGGTCCCTGTGGCTTACTACTCTAGGACTTTATCTGCTGCTGAGCGCAACTATGCTCAAATTGATAGGGAGGCTTTGGCTCTCGTGGCTGGAATTAAAAAGTTCCATGACTTTATTTATGGCCGCCACTTTACGGTCTTTACTGACCACAAGCCTTTACTGGGGCTCTTCACTACCTCCAAACAAACTCCTCACATCCTGTCCCCTCGTATGCTGCGTTGGTCCATCTTCCTCTCAGCTTATGACTATTCACTGGTCCATAAGCCTGGTAAGGAAATGGGTCATGCAGATGCTTTAAGTAGGCTGCCATTGCCTACTGTGGAGCCTGATCCCGCTCCTGCTGTACACATATTGTCCATTCAGGAGTTGCCTGAATGTCCCCTCAATGCTAGGGATGTGGCTGCTGAAACTGCCACTGACCACACGCTCAAACGCGTGTTGTCATGGGTCCTGTCTGGGTGGCCTGACAGGTGCCCTGCGGAGGACTTCCAACGTTTTTGGGTCAAGAGGCACAAGTTGTCCACTTTCAACGGCTGCCTCCTCTGGGGATCGAGAGTTGTGATTCTGGCCTCCTTGAGGGCTAGAATCTTGATTTCCTTACATGAGGGCCACCCGGGAATAGTCAGGATGAAGGCGCTTGCGCGCAGCCATCTGTGGTGGCCAGGCATTGACCGGGCCATCGAGGCCCAAGTTCATGGGTGTCATGCCTGCCAGCAATCCAGGCCGGAAATGCCCCAGGCCCCTGTGCACAGGTGGGAGGAAACACACACTCCATGGTCTAGAATACATGTAGATTACGCTGGGCCCTTTCAGGGTTAATTCTTCCTGGTTGTTGTTGATAGCCATTCCAAGTGGCTGGAGGTTGTGCCTGTGTCTTCTACCACAGCTGCCAAGACTATTCAAGTGTTGAGAAACATTTTTGCTGCACACGGGCTGCCAGATGTTCTGGTGTCGGATAACGGTCCTCAATTTACTTCTACTGAGTTTCAGGGATTTCTATGGGCCAACATGATCCGCCACGCTGCTTCGGCTCCCTTCCATCCTTCCACCAACAGTCTGGCTGAACGGATGGTCCGCGTCACCAAGGACACCCTCAAGAAGCTGACTTACGGCAATTGGCATCACAGGTTGGCTGACTTTCTTCTGGCACATCGTACTATTCCGTGCACTGCCACGGGTAAGTGCCCGGCCGAACTCCGTTGGGGTCGTCGGCTCATGACTAAATTGGACAGGCTGCATCCGGAACGTGTAGCTGCGCAGGTGTCTCAGCCACACCCACCACGGGTCCTGCGTGAAGGTGACCCTGTCTGGGCCAGGAATTACGGGCCTGGCCACCTCTGGGTCCCGGCAGTGGTCTGCAAGGTCTCGGGGCCTCTGTCCTACGAGGTGTCCCTGGCAGACGGCCGCGTTCTTCGGCGCCACATAGATCAACTACGTGTGAGGCGGGACTTGTCTGGGGGTCCTCCTCAGTCTCCTCTTGGGGGGGAGGAGGAATGGGAAATGCATTCTGAGAATCAAAGTCAACAGCCAACGATGGGTGTGGAAAATGAATCGGGTACTCAACACCCAAGTTCCACAGGTGTTTCAGGTAGCAGTTCTTGGGAAAGGGGATACACAGACACCCCTACACACACTCCAGCCTGGGAGTCCCACCGGAGGTATACTAACTATCCACCCCTAACAAACAATACTCCAGACACGGAGAATACCTGGGAGCATACTCACAACTCACAACATGCAAGAGAGCAGGCAAAACAAAGGGGAAACACGTCGCTTGCTGACAGTGCTCATAGAAGGATGTCCTCACGCATCCGGGCTAACAGGGAGGCATCCCTAGACCCTTCCACTACAGAAAGAAGCCAAGAAACTCTCACTCCGTCAGAAAACACGGAAATGAGTTCAGAGGGGTTAGACAACTCCATGGTGGGTAGGTCAACCAGGTTTAGCGATCGACAAGGTCCTGTATACTCGTTCCCAGGAGAGGGACAGAAAAGTCAAACAGGAGTCACCTGTCAGTCACAGGGCAAGTCACCTAGTGCGAGAAGCAACGGGGAAAACAATACAAGTTCCCCAAGTCCGAGAAGGTCAAAAAGGGAAAAAGGCCCTCCCAAATACCTAGCCGATTACGTAAGGTGAGCAGGTGAATAGCATTACTAGAACTAAAAGTCCAGGCTGGTGGACTCTAAGGGAACAAGGTTGGGGCCACTGGGTCTCTGTACGAAGAAACAGTCCCACACCGTATGAACACTGTGTAACCTTATCTCAACTGTTAATTATATAACCATCATTTGGATGGCGTCCATGCAGGTGCAGTATCATTTCATCTAGGGGGAAGGGGTGTTGTGTCCTGAGCCTGCAAGGGCAGGCTCGGGACGTTGCAAGAGTCCCGGGCATTTGCAAAAGCTGCCCAGGACCAGACTGAGTGGCGCCGGCCTTGCGCGCATGCGCAAGGCGGGAAAAGACCGCATTGTGATTGGTTGAATTTGCCCGGGGATCTGCAGGTATAAATAGAGGCCTGCGTGCTTCTGCTCGGGTTGTTCGTAGATTGGAAGCAGAGAATAAAGACTTGTTAGAAATGCTTCGTCTCAAGCGCCGTTATTCTCCGGACTTAACAATATGGTTTTATGATCTTATAATACCATTGGTTTTAATGAACTTTTAAAGCTGTATAACTCAGTTTATCTCCCTTCTCCATTACTTATTAACAGTAGTGGCCTAGCAGTGGAGGTGGCTCTCTTTATAACCTGTGTTTACCTGAAGTTCATAGTTTAGTCAGATTTGGCATCTAGCAATGCCAATACTAGCTTGAAGAACAACGTGTTCCTCTCCCCATAGTCTTTCAACATGTCCAGATTAGACTCTGGACAGATCTCCTTCTATTATTCTGGATGTTGGTTACATCTTCCAGTTTTTTCTCATCAGCAAATTTAATAAGCAGCTCATCAATTTTGTTATTCCAATAATTAATAAAAAGATTGACTAATATTGGCCCAAAACAGAACCTGCAGGACATCTCTGGTTTCTGCTCTTTACTTACAGCTATTAATGCTGAATCTCTGAAGTTAATAATCTCTCCTGTTCAACATCTATATGAAGCCACTGGGTGAGATCATCCGTGGTTTCGGGGTGGAGTTTCATCAGTACGCAGATGACACCCAGTTGTATATCTCCACCCCGGACCACCCCAAAGATGCCGCGGAAGTGATGTCCCGGTGTCTGGAGGCCGTGCGAGTCTGGATGGGGAGGAACAGGCTTCGACTCAACCTGTCCAAGACCGAGTGGCTGTGGTTTCCTGCGTCACGACATAGCCAGTTGGCTCCATCCCTGGCTATCGGGGGCGAGTCATTAGCCCCCGCGGAGAGGGCCCGCAACCTGGGCGTCCTCCTGGATACTCGGCTGTCTTTAGACGACCATATGACAGCCGTGGCCAGGGGGGCTTTTCATCAGGTTCGCCTGATACGCCAGTTGCGCCCCTTTCTGGATCGTGACACTCTACGCACGGTCACTCAAGCCCTCGTTTCCCGCCTGGACTATTGCAACGCTCTCTACATGGGGCTCCCCTTGAGGTGCACCTGGAGGCTCCAGCTAGTTCAGAATGCGGCCGCGCGGGGGATCCTGGGGGCCTCTAGATACTCCCATGTAACACCTCTCCTGCGCGAGCTGCACTGGCTGCCTGTGGCCTTCCGAGTGCGCTTCAAGGTGTTAGTAACAACCTTCTGAGTGCGCTTGAGGTGTTAGTAACAACCTTTAAAGCGCTCCGTGGCAATGGACCTAGGTATTTGCAAGACCGCCTCCTACCAAACACCTCCCTTCGACCAGTCCGCTCCCACAGAGAGGGCCTCCTTAGGGTGCCGTCGGCCAGACAATGCCGGCTGGCGACCCCCAGGGGGAGAGCCTTCTCTGTGGCAGCTCCTGCCCTCTGGAATGACCTACCCCCGACCTATGTACAGTTGCAGACCTGCGCCTTTTTCGCCGAGCCCTGAAGGCCCATCTATTCCGTGCGGCCGGCCTGTCGTAGTTTGATTATGTTTTAGTGGGGGTTTTGTATGGGGTATTTTTAGAGCAGGCCTGTTATTTAATTTGATTTTAGAACAGAAATTTGTGTATATTTATCGTGGTTTTTATTATCGCCTGTTCACTGCCCTGAGTCCCGTAAGGGAGATAGGGCGGTATATAAATTCAATAAATAATAATAATAATAATAATAATAATAATAATAATAATAATAATAATAATAATAATAATAATTTCTTTGCTGAAACTGAGGTAAAACAACCTCCCAACATTCTCTCTATTTCTTTTGAAGAAGAGATACGGCAACTATTTATCTGAAATAGTATACAATTTCCTGCTTGAGTCAAAGGTTGGACTAGACGTCCTTCAAGGTCACTTCCAATTGTTGTTCTGTTCTGTTATTTATCTGCTAAGGTAGTTGCTTTGTCAAAGAAAGAGACAATAGTTGTTCCATCTGATCTATTCTGGACAATATCATGTTGATTCCTACCAATCCTGAAATTGTCTTCAAGATGCCTACAAAAGCCCTGTTTTATCATCTGCTCTAACAACTTTCTAGATATTGGTGTTAGGTCACTGCTTGATGATACTAGAATCCTTTTACTTGAAGGTGGTTACAACACTCCTGTGGCACCTTTGCAGTTTCAAGTTTTTTGCAAGTAGTTTGTCATTGCCTTTCTCCTAGGCCTGAGGGACAGTGACTGTCCAAAGTTATCCAGTTGATTTCCGATGTTAAGGAGTAGGTCAATTATTAAAGATATCTCTCTCTCTCTCTCTCTCTCTCTCTCTCTCTCTCTCTCTCTCTCTCTCTCTCTCTCTCTCTCTCTCTCTCTCTCTCTCTCTCTCTCTCTCTCTCTCTCTCTCTCTCTCTCTCTCTCTCTCTCTCTCTCTCTCTCTCTCTCTCTCTCTCTCTCTCTCTCTCTCTCTCTCTTAAAATTGGCCTTTCTAGCAATGCAAACTAATGCCAACACTAGCTTGAAAAAAGCTATATATTTCAGGCTAAATCATCCTTGGGGTATTCTTTTGGGTACAAATGGCCATTTAATGACTTTTCGGAGGTATGAATGCACCCTAAATGTGTACTTATGACGGGTTAATTTTTTTATTTTATTCACTAAGTTAAAAAGGAGAAAAAAAGAAAAATATACAAGAAGAAAACAAAGCTAAGTAAGATATTATATATTCATACCTCAAGGACTATCTGTATGCCAATAACAGAGAAGGGAGGAGTTTATGTTGATTCCTAGCATTTTGAAATGTATCTTCTTGCAGGGCTATAGCATTTCCAATAGCTGTGATTGAGCTATTTTGAAAGTTTCATTATTTGTTGGGCTGGAGCACCGGTAATTGTGTACACACAGTTCCTACAATGGACATAGTTTCATGCTATTAGGGTAGGCGTCACCTACATCTCACAGGGCACTTTATTTTATATAGTAGGTTCTGTTACAAAGAAGACTCAATCTCTGGATCTCAAAAGATGACATTCTTTAATTGAAGGTATCTAAAGCACACCCACTGACCATTCTTATCAGCTAGACAGACACTATGGGATGTAGATAGTCCCTCAAATTAGGCCCGTTTCACTAACAAAAGACAATATCAAAATCGTGAAGCTGATATCACTTCCTTTGCATGTAAAGATGCAATATTCATTCCATGACATCTCCAAATACAGCTTAGAAAACTAAATAAGCAAGAAATAAAAAACATATTAAAATATTTTAAATGGACATTGTTCTGTTTTCTGCTTGGTTCAGCATTGAAGAGGCAGCAGTTGAAACAAGTGCTTTCTTTATTGAAGGTCAAAACAGAAACTAACAAGCATTGCTCCACCCCTATTTATACATTCAGCTTTGGGTGGCGTCAGCCAATGGAAACACAGTATTTTCCCACTCAAATGCATACTAATTAGTCTTGTAAACAGCAAGTCTGGCTGGCAGGCCACGTGGTCTGCTAACCATCCCTGCACAGATCTCAAAAGCCTGTTCATAAATTCAGCTCAATACATTACATCCCTTCCCCTTGTATCTTTGACACTTACAAAGCATTGTTTGTTATTCAAAAATTACACACATTCAAAGGCACAATGACACTCAGTGGTACATAAGCCTGACATTACACTGTTCAATATCAAGAATACTTAAGCGTTTCAGTTTGCAATGACAAACACATAAGCATTCAAAATTTCAAAGAAACATACATAAGCATTTAAAATACATTTGCAATAAAAATACATAAGCATTTTAAGTTTGCAATGACAAAAACCTTACGTAGTCCTTTAAATATTTCAGTGGGCCTTTCGTCCGCTCCGAACGTCTTGGAACTGCTGCTAGCTCCTGATCTGCAAGCTCGCCTGCCAGGCTTGGAAGACTGGGGCTGTGTCACCCATCTGACATGGGTAGAGCCGATTCATGAAGGCTGGCCTGTTCCGGTAGATCCAAGCTTTTGTCCATTTCCCTTTGGCTGGCCTGTTCCGGTAGGTCTGAGCCAATGTTCCGTGTGGGAAAGAATCCACCGGATCGGCATAAGAAGCCAATTGACAGCAATGTCCCAATTGAGAGCAATGTCCTGTGGGCACAGTGCCTGAGTTAGGAGCAGCTTCGTTGGCAAAACCCCTGTTCGGCGATTGCAAGGTCTCGCTTTCGCTGAGAGACTCAGATGCACAATCATAATTGTGTTCCTCCTCCCCCTCTAGAGCAGAGTGAGGAGCAGAAGAATGGCGTGGTAACCTCCAACGCAGCGGGTCAATGTGCCTGCGAAGCACACAACCGTCTTCCATGGCCACTTCATATGAGAGCGGCCCTGACACCTTGCAAATCACAGCTACCACCCACAGTGCTCCTTGTCCATAGTTGTGTGCCCAAACCGGATCACCCTCTTGCAAGTGCCTCGGTGCCTTAGGCTGCAGCACTTGGGAAGCAACCCTGTCTGGATGTAAGCGACCCAGCTTTGTGATCAATCGGCGCCTCCATCTTAATTCAGCTGGGCTCTTGCTGGTAGAAATGCAGGGCGTAGTGCGTTGGCAGAGTAGGAAATCTGCCAACCTGTGATGCCAATTGCCATTTGTTTTTTTTGTTTTTTTATTGAAAATTTTATAAAATTTTATAATATAAATCCCCCCTCCCCCCAAACCCAACCCTCCATCCCTCCCCCCCTCACTTCCCAGAGCCAATCACAGGATTAACAATAAGATAATCATAATCTAACTAACATTAATCAACTATTAATCTAACAAATCTATAACTTCCTTTAACTCTCTTTTAAAAGATGCCAATTGCCATTTGTGATCCTCTTCAAGGATTCCTTGGTTGTTCTAACCATGCGTTCCGCTTGGCCGTTAGAGGCCAGATGAAAAGGAGCCGAAGTGGCATGCCTAATCATATTCGCCCTTAAAAAGGACTGAAACTCTGCAGAAATAAATTGAGCCCCATTGTCTGAGACTATGACATCTGGGAACCCATGCGTTGCAAAAAATGCCGCGCAGAACCTGGATGGTCCTGGCAGTATAGTGGACACTGGAACGACCTCTAGCCACTTGGAGTGATTGTCCACAACAATGAGGAAAAGTTGCCCCTGAAAGGGGCCAGCAAAATCAATATGAATCCTTGACCAAGGGGCTTGTGTGGTCTCCCATCTATGTATAGGAGCATGTGGCATTTCTGGCCTTGACTGCTGGCAAATGAGGCACCTGTGGACCTGGGCCTTGATATCTTTATCGAGCAGGCCACCAAAGGTAGCTACGAGTGAGTACCTTCATCCGGACTATTCCTGGAAGTCCCTCATGCAGATAATCAAGGATTCTAGTCCTCAGTGAGGTTGGGATTTCTACCCTACTGCCCCACAGGATACAACCCTTATAGGTGGATAACTCATGCTTCCTTCTCCAGAAACTCTGAAAGGTAGGGCCGGGACAAATTTCCGGCCATCCTGTAAGCACACAATTCAACACGCAACTCATCGTGTTGTCTGAAGCTGTTTCAGCAGCAACATCCCCTGCAAATTCTGGATAGCCAGGATGTGGTTAGCAGGAGCAGGATTTAACTCTAATAGCTGTAGAGGCAACCTACTAAGGCCATCTGCGTGGCCCACTTCTTTTGAACAAGTTTTATTGAAGTTTTTCAGTTTTAACATCCAAATACTTAGGAAGCAACATGGTGATAGGGTAATCTATAATCCAATAACAAAATCCTTTATATATCTGTCAGGTTACATTGTTAAAGTTCCCTCTCTATTTCTCTTAATTATTATGTCATATTCAAATTAATACATTGCTTGGTAAAGCTCAATCAATCAATACATTTATCAATAACATTTCACTTAAACATATCCAAATCCTGTCTTTAAATTTTAGTTAATTCGAATTACCATGTTTAAATTAGCCTTTAATAACCATAATATTTAAACTTTGAGTAACTCTGATTTCCCTCATTTCATTACAAGTTAATTATCATATCTAAAGTATATATAATATTCCAAAAATCACATTACTTTATTTCACAGATATATTCTATTCCTCATCTTGATAGGTCCTCATTTACTAATAACATATCTTTCATTGTCACAAGTCCATTTCCATATTACAGTTCCAAAATATAGTCTAACAATTAATTTTCATTTTCATTATAAATCTAAATATTAAATCAATCAATATCTCTAAAATTCTCCATCATCCCTCTCTATTTCCCTTAATTGTTGTATCATATTCCAATTAATACATTTCTAAATAAAGCTCAATCAATCAATGCATTTATTAATAGCATTCCAAATCCTATTTTAAAATTTTACTTAATTTCAGTTGCCATTCTTTATTCCACAAATATATTCTGTTTTTCATCCTAATAGCTCCTCTTTTTCTAATAAAATATCTTTCATTGTCACAAACCCATTTCCATAGTACATTCCAAACTATAATCTAACAGTTAATTTTCAATTCCATTATAAGTCTAAATCCTACATATTACATCAATCACTATCTCTAAAATTCTCTTTAACCTATTGGGTAAAATTTTAAGCCCCATTTTTAAATCTGACTCTGGCTTTCTTTTTGTGCCAAACAGGTTTTCATGCCAGAGCATTTAGATCCTCCGATGCATCTCCCTTCATTCCTGCAGATGTTGTTTAAATCAAGGGAGAACATCCAGTTGTCAATTATTCATGGGAGCCGGTCCCTTTGTATTTATTAAGTGGTTCAATTCTCCATGTTTGGTTTAGGATCATCAGTTCAGTCTGGTCTTCTTCTTGTTCCAGTTTCATCTGACTAGAACAGGGGTAGGCAACCCAAAACACTCAAAGAGCCACTTGGACATGTTTCCCACCTTTGATATCTAAAATGAAGATAAAACTGCATATATCCTTTTTTACCTTTAATACACACACACACACACACACACACATATATATATATATATATGCAGGTCTTGGTGTATTCGGGTCTTTTCCCGTGTAAGATTGAAAGTATCTTGGCAACGTTTTGACGAGGTCCCACTCCTCATCTCCAGGCTGGGGTCTTTGGCTGCATGCTTGTGCGAGCAAAGTGTGATCGGAGCTGCCGTCTCTCTATAAATATTGGTGTGTGGGTGTGGAGTGCTGGCTTAGTTGCTGTAGGTGGATTGGTTGGCTGTGTGGGAGCTATTGTTTGCGGATTGTTCAGCTGTTTCGTAACATTCTGAGTAGTTGAGGTGCTGGCTGTGTGCCCATTAGTCTTTTGTGTTATAACAACCTGGGTAATGGGTTGTGTGATTACATCCTGAGATCTAGTGTAGTGATATCCTGAGTTTTGTGTTGCAACATCCTGGGTGGTTGGCTGTGTTGTAACATCCTGAGCTTTAGCGTTGTAACCCCCTGAGTTCTGTGATATGGTGTCCAGAGCAGAAGGCTGTGATGTAGCATACCAGGCTTTGGTTTGTCTCCGAGTTTGCGGTCTAGCTCTGTGTTCATGGCGTGTGTCCGTTTGCTTTGTGTGGGGGTCGGAGGGAGGTGCAGCAGCTGGTGATGTCGTCATGGTTTGGCTTCTGGATGGTGGTTGCATTTTGTCTGAGGGATGGGTTTGGGCTTGGGTTTGGGTCTGGTGAGGGTGAATGGTGGTGGTGTACTGTGTTGTTCTGGGTCCGGTGTCAGTTTTCGTGGCTAGGACTCGTTTGTTGATTAGGGCTAGTTTCCAGATGTCTGGTAGGCGGGAGGTATCATCACGTTTATTCATGATGTGGGGGTGTTTTTCTATTTCGATGGCTTCCATAATTATTCTCTTGTTGTGGTGTTCAGTTTTGGAGATTAGTTTGGTTCCTTCAAAATCAATTTCACGTCCTGTAGCTTTAAGATGCTGGAAGAGGGAGGAAGTTTTTTCTTCTTTTCTGACTGCGTTCTTGTGTTCTGCGATGCAGGCATTTATTCTCCTATTAGTTTGTCCAATGTATGTGGCTGGGCAGATTTTGCATGATATTTCATAGACACCTTGGTTTTCTAACTGGATCCTGTCTTTGGGGTTTCTTAAGATGTTGGCTATTTTTTGGTCGGTGACGAAGGCTGTCTTGATATTGTGTTTGTGGAGAATTTTGCTGATTTTATCTGTGGTGCCTTTGATGTAGGGAAGGAGGGCGATTTCGTTGTACTGTTCTATGTCTCGGTTCTTGGGGGGTGTTTCCTTTTGGATTAGGTTGGTAATTGTATTTCTTTGGAATCCATTGGAGATTAGTACGTTTGTGAGAGTGTGTAATTCAGTTTTCAGATGATCTTTGTCGGCTAGGCGTTTGGTTCTGGAGATGAGGGTCTTGGCTATGGAGTTGATCTGTGCAGGGTGGTGGTGGGATTGTGCGTTTAAGTAGTGGTTGGTGTGTGTTTTTTTCCGGTAGATGGTGTGTCCTAGGGAGCCATTGGGTTTTTTGTAGATTAGGACATCCAGAAAGGGGAGTTGGTTGTTGGCTTCTATTTTCATTGTGAATTGTATTTTGGGGTGTAGGCTGTTGAGATGTGTGAGGAAGTTGTCCAGTTTTTCTTTCCCGTGTGGCCAAATTACAAAAGTGTCATCTACATATGTGAGCCAGAGTTTGGGTTTGGGTTCAGATTTGTCTAAGGCATTGGTTTCGAAGTGTTCCATGTATAGGTTTGCAATGACGGGTGAGAGGGGTGATCCCATAGGTGCTCCTTCTATCTGTTTGTATCTTTGTCCATTGTGGATGAAGTATGTGTTGGTTAGGCAGTGGTTAGTCAGATCTAGGATGTGCTTTAGGGGGTTGTATTTGTTTTGGATAGCTGTCAAGGCTTCTTTGATAGGCACTTGGGTGAAGAAGGATGTGACATCGAAGCTCACGAGTAGGTCGCTGGGTTGTAGGTTTTGTTTCTTTATTGTTTCTATGAAGTGGAGTGAGTTCTGTGAGTTTAGAAAACCAAGGAGTCTATAAAATATCATGCAAAATCTGCCCAGCCACATACATTGGACAAACTAATAAGAGAATAAATGCCCGCATCGCAGAACACAAGAACGCAGTCAGAAAAGAAGAAAAAACTTCCTCCCTCTTCCAGCATCTTAAAGCTACAGGACGTGAAATTGATTTTAAAGGAACCAAACTAATCTCCAAAACTGAACACCACAACAAGAGAATAATTATGGAAGCCATCGAAATAGAAAAACACCCCCACAACATAAATAAATGTGACGATACCTCCCACCTACCAGACATCTGAAAACTAGCCCTAATCACGAAACTGACACCGGACCCAGAACAACACAGTACGCCACCACCATTCACCCTCACCAGACCCAAACCCAAGCCCAAACCCATCCCTCAGACAAAATGCAACCACCATCCAGAAGCCAAACCATGACGACATCACCAGCTGCTGCACCTCCTTCCGACCCCCACACAAAGCAAACGGACACACGCCATGAACACAGAGCTAGACCGCAAACTCGGAGACAAACCAAAGCCTGGTATGCTACATCACAGCCTTCTGCTCTGGACACCACATCACAGAACTCAGGGGGTTACAACGCTAAAGCTCAGGATGTTACAACACAGCCAACCACCCAGGATGTTGCAACATAAAACTCAGGATATCACTACACTAGATCTCAGGATGTAATCACACAACCCATTACCCAGGTTGTTATAACACAAAAGACTAATGGGCACACAGCCAGCACCTCAACTACTCAGAATGTTACGAAACAGCTGAACAATCCGCAAACAATAGCTCCCACACAGCCAACCAATCCACCTACAGCAACTAAGCCAGCACTCCACACCCACACACCAATATTTATAGAGAGACGGCAGCTCCGATCACACTTTGCTCGCACAAGCATGCAGCCAAAGACCCCAGCCTGGAGATGAGGAGTGGGACCTCGTCAAAACGTTGCCAAGATACTTTCAATCTTACACGGGAAAAGACCCGAATACACCAAGACCTGCATATATATATATATATATGTGTGTGTGTGTGTGTGTGTGTGTATTAAAGGTAAAAAAGGATATATGCAGTTTTATCTTCATTTTAGATATCAAAGGTGGGAAACATGTCCAAGTGGCTCTTTGAGTGTTTTGGGTTGCCTACCCCTGTTCTAGTCAGATGAAACTGGAACAAGAAGAAGACCAGACTGAACTGATGATCCTAAACCAAACATGGAGAATTGAACCACTTAATAAATACAAAGGGACCGGCTCCCATGAATAATTGACAACTGGATGTTCTCCCTTGATTTAAACAACATCTGCAGGAATGAAGGGAGATGCATCGGAGGATCTAAATGCTCTGGCATGAAAACCTGTTTGGCACAAAAAGAAAGCCAGAGTCAGATTTAAAAATGGGGCTTAAAATTTTACCCAATAGGTTAAAGAGAATTTTAGAGATAGTGATTGATGTAATATGTAGGATTTAGACTTATAATGGAATTGAAAATTAACTGTTAGATTATAGTTTGGAATGTACTATGGAAATGGGTTTGTGACAATGAAAGATATTTTATTAGAAAAAGAGGAGCTATTAGGATGAAAAACAGAATATATTTGTGGAATAAAGAATGGCAACTGAAATTAAGTAAAATTTTAAAATAGGATTTGGAATGCTATTAATAAATGCATTGATTGATTGAGCTTTATTTAGAAATGTATTAATTGGAATATGATACAACAATTAAGGGAAATAGAGAGGGATGATGGAGAATTTTAGAGATATTGATTGATTTAATATTTAGATTTATAATGAAAATGAAAATTAATTGTTAGACTATATTTTGGAACTGTAATATGGAAATGGACTTGTGACAATGAAAGATATGTTATTAGTAAATGAGGACCTATCAAGATGAGGAATAGAATATATCTGTGAAATAAAGTAATGTGATTTTTGGAATATTATATATACTTTAGATATGATAATTAACTTGTAATGAAATGAGGGAAATCAGAGTTACTCAAAGTTTAAATATTATGGTTATTAAAGGCTAATTTAAACATGGTAATTCGAATTAACTAAAATTTAAAGACAGGATTTGGATATGTTTAAGTGAAATGTTATTGATAAATGTATTGATTGATTGAGCTTTACCAAGCAATGTATTAATTTGAATATGACATAATAATTAAGAGAAATAGAGAGGGAACTTTAACAATGTAACCTGACAGATATATAAAGGATTTTGTTATTGGATTATAGATTACCCTATCACCATGTTGCTTCCTAAGTATTTGGATGTTAAAACTGAAAAACTTCAATAAAACTTGTTCAAAAGAAGTGGGCCACGCAGATGGCCTTAGTAGGTTGCCTCTACAGCTATTAGAGTTAAATCCTGCTCCTGCTAACCACATCCTGGCTATCCAGAATTTGCAGGGGATGTTGCTGCTGAAACAGCTTCAGACAACACGATGAGTTGCGTGTTGAATTGTGTGCTTACAGGATGGCCGGAAATTTGTCCCGGCCCTACCTTTCAGAGTTTCTGGAGAAGGAAGCATGAGTTATCCACCTATAAGGGTTGTATCCTGTGGGGCAGTAGGGTAGAAATCCCAACCTCACTGAGGACTAGAATCCTTGATTATCTGCATGAGGGACTTCCAGGAATAGTCCGGATGAAGGTACTCACTCGTAGCTACCTTTGGTGGCCTGCTCGATAAAGATATCAAGGCCCAGGTCCACAGGTGCCTCATTTGCCAGCAGTCAAGGCCAGAAATGCCACATGCTCCTATACATAGATGGGAGACCACACAAGCCCCTTGGTCAAGGATTCATATTGATTTTGCTGGCCCCTTTCAGGGGCAACTTTTCCTCATTGTTGTGGACAATCACTCCAAGTGGCTAGAGGTCGTTCCAGTGTCCACTATACTGCCAGGACCATCCAGGTTCTGCGCGGCATTTTTTGCAACGCATGGGTTCCCAGATGTCATAGTCTCAGACAATGGGGCTCAATTTATTTCTGCAGAGTTTCAGTCCTTTTTAAGGGCGAATATGATTAGGCATGCCACTTCGGCTCCTTTTCATCTGGCCTCTAACGGCCAAGCGGAACGCATGGTTAGAACAACCAAGGAATCCTTGAAGAGGATCACAAATGGCAATTGGCATCTTTTAAAAGAGAGTTAAAGGAAGTTATAGATTTGTTAGATTAATAGTTGATTAATGTTAGTTAGATTATGATTATCTTATTGTTAATCCTGTGATTGGCTCTGGGAAGTGAGGGGGGGAGGGATGGAGGGTTGGGTTTGGGGGGAGGGGGGATTTATATTATAAAATTTTATAAAATTTTCAATAAAAAAACAAAAAAAACAAATGGCAATTGGCATCACAGGTTGGCAGATTTCCTACTCTGCCAACGCACTACGCCCTGCATTTCTACCAGCAAGAGCCCAGCTGAATTAAGATGGAGGCGCCGATTGATCACAAAGCTGGGTCGCTTACATCCAGACAGGGTTGCTTCCCAAGTGCTGCAGCCTAAGGCACCGAGGCACTTGCAAGAGGGTGATCCGGTTTGGGCACACAACTATGGACAAGGAGCACTGTGGGTGGTAGCTGTGATTTGCAAGGTGTCAGGGCCGCTCTCATATGAAGTGGCCATGGAAGACGGTTGTGTGCTTCGCAGGCACATTGACCCGCTGCGTTGGAGGTTACCACGCCATTCTTCTGCTCCTCACTCTGCTCTAGAGGGGGAGGAGGAACACAATTATGATTGTGCATCTGAGTCTCTCAGCGAAAGCGAGACCTTGCAATCGCCGAACAGGGGTTTTGCCAACGAAGCTGCTCCTAACTCAGGCACTGTGCCCACAGGACATTGCTCTCAATTGGGACATTGCTGTCAATTGGCTTCTTATGCCGATCCGGTGGATTCTTTCCCACACGGAACATTGGCTCAGACCTACCGGAACAGGCCAGCCAAAGGGAAATGGACAAAAGCTTGGATCTACCGGAACAGGCCAGCCTTCATGAATCGGCTCTACCCATGTCAGATGGGTGACACAGCCCCAGTCTTCCAAGCCTGGCAGGCGAGCTTGCAGATCAGGAGCTAGCAGCAGTTCCAAGACGTTCGGAGCGGACGAAAGGCCCACTGAAATATTTAAAGGACTACGTAAGGTTTTTGTCATTGCAAACTTAAAATGCTTATGTATTTTTATTGCAAATGTATTTTAAATGCTTATGTATGTTTCTTTGAAATTTTGAATGCTTATGTGTTTGTCATTGCAAACTGAAACGCTTAAGTATTCTTGATATTGAACAGTGTAATGTCAGGCTTATGTACCACTGAGTGTCATTGTGCCTTTGAATGTGTGTAATTTTTGAATAACAAACAATGCTTTGTAAGTGTCAAAGATACAAGGGGAAGGGATGTAATGTATTGAGCTGAATTTATGAACAGGCTTTTGAGATCTGTGCAGGGATGGTTAGCAGACCACGTGGCCTGCCAGCCAGACTTGCTGTTTACAAGACTAATTAGTATGCATTTGAGTGGGAAAATACTGTGTTTCCATTGGCTGACGCCACCCAAAGCTGAATGTATAAATAGGGGTGGAGCAATGCTTGTTAGTTTCTGTTTTGACCTTCAATAAAGAAAGCACTTGTTTCAACTGCTGCCTCTTCAATGCTGAACCAAGCAGAAAACAGAACAATGTCCATTTAAAATATTTTAATATGTTTTTTATTTCTTGCTTATTTAGTTTTCTAAGCTGTATTTGGAGATGTCATGGAATGAATATTGCATCTTTACATGCAAAGGAAGTGATATCAGCTTCACGATTTTGATATTGTCTTTTGTTAGTGAAACGGGCCTAATTTGAGGGACTATCTACATCCCATAGTGTCTGTCTAGCTGATAAGAATGGTCAGTGGGTGTGCTTTAGATACCTTCAATTAAAGAATGTCATCTTTTGAGATCCAGAGATTGAGTCTTCTTTGTAACAGAACCTACTATATAAAATAAAGTGCCCTGTGAGATGTAGGTGACGCCTACCCTAATAGCATGAAACTATGTCCATTGTAGGAACTGTGTGTACACAATTACCGGTGCTCCAGCCCAACAAATAATGAAACTTTCAAAATAGCTCAATCACAGCTATTGGAAATGCTATAGCCCTGCAAGAAGATACATTTCAAAATGCTAGGAATCAACATAAACTCCTCCCTTCTCTGTTATTGGCATACAGATAGTCCTTGAGGTATGAATATATAATATCTTACTTAGCTTTGTTTTCTTCTTGTATATTTTTCTTTTTTTCTCCTTTTTAACTTAGTGAATAAAATAAAAAAATTAACCCGTCATAAGTACACATTTAGGGTGCATTCATACCTCCGAAAAGTCATTAAATGGCCATTTGTACCCAAAAGAATACCCCAAGGATGATTTAGCCTGAAATATATAGCTTTTTTCAAGCTAGTGTTGGCATTAGTTTGCATTGCTAGAAAGGCCAATTTTAAGAGAGAGAGAGAGAGAGAGAGAGAGAGAGAGAGAGAGAGAGAGAGNAAAATCTACAAACACACACACACACACACACATATATATATATATATATACACACACACATACATACACATACAGTGCTTTTTTTCTAAAAAAAAAAAAGGTGCCGGAACTCACACATCATACAACCCGCCTTGCCTACCCATATATATATATGGTAAAAAAGGATATATGCAGTGTTATCTTCATTTTAGATGTCAAAAGGGTCTCTCTCTCCCTCCCTCCCTCCCTCCCTCTCTCTCTGCCCTTGGTCTGCCAGTCCTCTTCCCCCACTCTTTCTTTCTCTCTCTTTCCTCTGTCTCTGTCTCTGTCTCTCTTTCTCTCTCTCTCTGTCTCTGTCTCTGTCTCTGTCTCTGTCTCTCTCTCTCTCTCTCTCTCTTTCTCTCCCCCCTCTCTCCCCCTCTCTCTGATCTTCTGCTCACCTGGCAAGATGGCTTCAAGCTGTTCTCCAACATGCTCAGGGGTAGGCAACCTCGGCTCTTTTATGACTCAAGGACTTCAACTCCCAGAATTCCTGAGTCAGCATAGCTGGGCTAGCTAGCTCTCTCCTGCCCTTCCTGCTTCCTGCTTCCTGCAGAAATGCAGCAAAGGGAGGAGCCCCGCCCAAAAAGCTTTTCAGCTTGTCGGAGAACACCGTGAGTCCACTCTCTTTTACACACACACACACACACACACAAACACACACAGGCACAGAGAGAGAGAGAGAGACAGAGAGAGAAGCAGGGAAGTGCAAGTGCCTCTCTCTGTCTCTGTCTCTCTGCAAATGGCAGAGGAGGCTGGGAGCTGCAGGGGAAGGCTCAAAGAGCCACATGCGGCTCCAGAGCCGCAGGTTGCCAACCTGTGGACTAGAATAAAGGGTCATATCCAGTGTTGTGATTATTGTTTGGTTGTCTGAGTTGTCTGGGTTCTCAATATATTGTATTTGTTGATCCGTTCCTGCTACTGTCGGAGTTACAAGTATTTTAGTTAAAGTCAATGGTTGGTTCACACAGTTCTCAATAGGTTGTACTGCATTCTCTTTGATGTTAGCTTGTTCCTCTTCTGTTGTTTTTTTGGTCTATAAGTTGATCAGTTAAAGTCTGGGGTCCAATTTGTAGCTTCTGGGTAGCATCTTTAGCTTTCACTTTGGCATTCATTAACTCAGTGGGTTCAAGAATTTTCTCAAGTATAAGTTTATAGTTAAGTTGTGGGTAAAGTTCCTCCATTTCCATAGTGATTAGAAATAGTCCTTTAGTGGGGGCTGTATTTGGTAAAAGTCCGCCAATGTCCACCTCCACAATTTCTAAAAGTTATTTTCACCAGCCAGCTGTTTCCACTTCTTATCTCTTCTTTAAATAATATGAAGGACAAGTCAAAAAAGTCAGCAGACCTCACAGTCAAAGAAATTTATTTGCCATACCAGGATTAGCCACAAGATGTCCCCAGTAGACCATGAAATCTTTTTTTCCAGAGATCAATTAGGTTTTTATCCAGTTAAAAAGCAAAAAAAAAAAAAATTATAGATACCCCCATTGGCAGTTAAAAGGAAGAAACAGCTGCGATCACACATTGCTCCTAGAAGCACGAAGCCAAAAACACCAGCTTGAAGATGACGAATGGGACTTCGTCAAAACATCACCAAGACACTTCCAATTTTACGCGGGAGAAAACCCGAATAACCAAAAACCTACATAAAACACCCGCGAAAACCTCAGAAAACACACACACACACACACACACATATATTGTTGTTCCAAAGCTTAGATTCCCAACGTATGCAAACGCCGCTGTGTTAAGAGCAGGGGAAAAGTTTCAGAAGGCTTTCACAGGAAGGTTGTTAGGGTAAAAGAGAGGTAAAGAAGGGTCTCACCCAAATCTTTTACGGTGCTTCGTTGTGCTTAGTTGTAATTTTGTCTTTTGGCTGGTGCGACTTGATGAGCTGCCATGTTAATGGCCGCTCTTTTTTTCTTCGGTCCTGAGGAACTGCCTCGGATCAAACAGAGGGGCTACCGCCCCTCTGCAATCTAACGAGGGTCCTCCCCAATGGTGGTCGCCCCTCCAGGGCGATTTTTGACCCTTTCCAGGGTCTTCTGAAGAAGGAAAACCAGATGGCGGAGAGAGAGGTCTCTTCGCATGTCTGCAGGCACCGCGATCCGGAGCCGGAAGCCAGCATGGCCCATTTCTTTACCCGGTTTGTGAACCAGACAATAATCATAAGCAGATAAGAATATTGACCACCTCAACATTCTAGGAGAGATAATCTGGGGTGTCTGCTTGTTCGTAGTGAACAACCCCAGTAGTGACTTGTGGTCAGTGAAGACTGTGAAATGGCGGCCATACAAAAAGTCATGAAATTTTTTAATACCCGCTAAATGACCAATGCTTACCTATCTATTTGTGCGTAATTGCATTCTGCAGCAGAAAGAGTCCTGGAGTAATAGGCTATAGGAACTATGTCCCATCAGCATTGAGATGACTTAACACAGCTCCGATCCCGTACGGGGATGCATCACACACGATGCTGACTGGCAACTGCTCATTGAAATGAGCCAACACCGCATTCGATGACATCAATGCTTTAACTGCTGCAAACTCCTCTCGTGGACACTCACCCACTTCCATGGGGCCTTCTTGTCCAAGAGCTGGTGTAATGGCTCTGCCACTGTGCCCTTGTGGGGGGAGGAAAGCATGGTAAAAATTAAGGAGTCCTAGGAAGGCCTGAAACTCTCCCTTCATCTTGGGACTGGGTGCCTGCTGAATTGCTTTTGAGCTTGGATTCAGCAGGATGAATGCCTTCGGCATCTATACGAAACCCCAGGAATTCTGTGGAAGTGACTCCAATTTTGCATTTTTCCTGCTTGAGCTTCAGCCCCATTTCGCGGAAATGCTGCAAGACGGCCCGGAGCCTGTCAGTAAGGTTTTCAATTGATTCCCCAGCTATGAGGACATCATCGAAATATGGGCATATATCCGGAATGTTGCGGAGCGTGCTCTCCATTACGCTCTGAAAAATGCCAGGGGCTACATTGACCCTGAACTGTAACTGTCGCACCTTGAAGGCTCCCCGATGGGTTACAATGGTTTGGGCCTCAGCTGTGGCGTCATCCACCAGCAGCTGCTGATAGGCCTGAGCCAAATCTAATTTGGCGAAAATGCGACCTCCCTGTAGAGATGCCAAAATATGGCTGACTACAGGCACCGGATAGGAGTGCTGCTGGAGAGCTTTGTTTAGTGTGCATTTATAGTCAGCACAAATGCAGACTTCTCCGTTGGTCTTAAGTGGCGTGACAATGGGAATTTCCCATGGACTGCTATCCACCGGCTCCAAGATGCCTTGCTGCAACAGTTTGTCCAGTTCTGCATTGATTCTCTGCTTTAGAGCAAAAGGCACCCGACAAGGCTTAATTCTTATCAGTGCTATTGAAGGATCTAACCATAGTGCAATTGGAGGCCCTTTGTATGACCCTAACTCTGAGCTGAAGACATCAGCAAACTCTTTACAAATCGCTGAGAGGCTCGATGTTTGCATGCTATTTAGTCACTTGAATTCCCAAAGCCTCAAACCAATTGAGTCCGATTAGGCTAGTGCGGTTGCCCTCAACAACTACGACTTCCAAGGGACCCTCGAAATTCCTGAATTGCACCCTGAGTGTTGGCTCCCCCTTGACGTTTACCCGGGAATTCTGGAAGTCAGTTAAAATGAGGTTTGGTGGCCTGAGCTTAACTTGTTTGCCGCTTTGACTACAAATCTGCTGAAGTGTCCTTTGGGAGATTATTGATAGAGCTGAACCCATGTCCAACTCCATGTCAGAAGGAACCCCTTGCAACTTGACTTTGAGGTGTAACTTCTCCTTGAGTGGGTGATGGGCGCCTGTCCTAAATATGCTCCTTCTATTCACGCAAAAACCCACCCTGTTTTGACTTGGGACCCCGGTACCTTTCCGAGGCAACTCTTCTGATGAATGTTCTTTCCTGCGACCCAAACAGCGGCAATGTGGCCTTGCTTGCCACACACCCGGCAAGTTGCTGTGTGGAACTGGCAGTCAGCTCATTTGTGACAGCCTCCACACCTGATGCAACGAGAGAAGGGAACTGCCTTGTCAGGTAGCGTTGAGGCCTTCTTTCTTGAGGTTGCTGTAACCGATCGACTTCGTGGTCCGATTCGAAGTCTTCAACTCTCTCGGCGTCCTCTTGGTGGAGAGTCTCCATGGAAGGAGGGTTCTTGGAGATCCGCAAGGCCTTAACAGCTCCGCCTGCTGCTGCTTCAGACGTTATCTCCCTCAACGCATCTTGAAAGGAAATAGTCTCTTTAGCAAAGATCTTCTGTTGCAGTTCTCGGCTCCTCAGACCACAAACTAAGTGGTCCCGCAGCCTTTCTTCAAGATCTTTGAATTCACATTGCCGTGCTGCTTGGCGAAGAGTGGCAATGAAGTCGGCAGTGGACTTGCCAGCACGCTGATCTCGGTGTTTGAAAGCATGCTGCCAGGCGATGACCGAAAGCTTGGGCTCAAAATGTTCTTTGAGCATCTTCTTAAGTTCTGTGTATGGAATGGACTCAAGCGGAGCTGGTGCAACCAAGTTCTTGGCGATGTTGAATGTTGCTTGACCGCAAACAAACAACAGTGTCGCAGCCTTCAATCCATCGTCTCTAACTTGGTAAAGTCGCAGGTAGTTTTCAACCCTCATGACGTAGCAGCTCCACCTCTCTGGATGAGCGACGTTGAATTCTGAGAGTTTTCCTATTTTCGCCATCGTGAGTTTTTTTGCGGCCTTTTCAATGCCTCGTGCTGCACAGGCTTCTATGGGACTTCCAGGGCGGATCCTTGGAAACACTCTCCTCCAGCGTTTTTGTACTGGCAGGATATAGTGAGGGGGAGGGAACACCGTTCTGACCAGTTGCTTGCTAGGCCTTTTCCCCGTAGTGACTCAGCTCTTAGAATTGTGGCAGCATGATCCCACCTTTATCGCCAATGTTCTGTTTTCTGCTTGGTTCAGCATTGAAGAGGCAGCAGTTGAAACAAGTATTTCTTTATTGAAGGTCAAAACAGAAACTAACAAGCATTGCTCCACCCCTATTTATACATTCAGCTTTGGGCGGCGTCAGCCAATGGAAACACGGTATTTTCCCACTCAAATGCATACTAATGCATACTCTCTTCCCTTAAAATAAAATAGCCTTTTTACACAGTTGATTTGTGATTTTTAAGACTATTGGTTTTCTAAACAAAAGAACTTAAAATATTTGTTAAAATTCAAATGAGTAAATAGGGATTAGAATCCTATGGTTTTAAGTATAATACAGATAAATATTAATATAATATATATATTCTTCTGTTCAATCATGTCCAATTCTCAGAGGCTGCTTAAACAAATCTCTGCAGTTTTCTTGGCAAATTTTTTTGGAGTTGATTTGCTGTTGCCAGCTTCTTAGGGCTGAGAAAATAATTGGTCCAAGGTCATTCAGTTGGCTTTGTGCTTAAGGCAGGACCAGAACTTAACAATTTCTCAGTTTCTAGCTGGGTGTCATGCCTCCGTCTGAGCCTGAATCGGAGGAGGAAATATAGCTGGAACAGGACCCTATCGAGGCCCAGGGAGAGATGTCTATGGCTTCAGAGGAGTGTGGGGAAGAGCAGGCTGAGACAGTCCAGGGCCCTTCAGATTTGGAACAGGGGAGACAGAGTTCAGGCAAGGAACAAGGCCCACCCCCACCTGATCCTAGAGCTAGAAGAGTGGAGAGGAGGAGGGAACAACACAGGCAGGCTCACTTACTCAGGTGGAGAGTGTCCCACCCCATCCCACAAGGCACACCCGGGGATTGAGATATAAGGAGCCGCTATGGGGTGGGGACTTTGTCAGGAACAAATGTTGAATCTTGGGAAAGTTGTGTATTGTTGCTCTTGCTCTGTGTCTTTGTTGGAAAACCTGGATATCTTGACTACCTGACTGGCTGACCACGTGGAATTCCTGATTTACGACCTCAGACTGCATTTCGACTTCCCTCTTTGCAAACTGCTCAGGCAAGCTGAGATTCAAACGGACTCATTAAGCTTATGTTTTGTTTTGTTTGTTATCTTTATGGCCTTGAGGACATTTGTATATTAATCAGGCTGTATTGAAACTGCCTTCAGCCAGAGTCGTCTGGAAGGTGTGTGTGTGTGTGTGTGTGCTTGGGTTGGAGGCTTGCCAGCAAATGTGGGAGCATTTGGAGGAAATTTGCAGCAATTAAAGAACTGTGTACATTGCCAGCTGACTGCATTGCCTTTGTGCTGTGCCCTGGGTCATCACACTGGATGCCTTAACCACTATACTAAACTGGCTCTTGTATAATATATAATATAGGACTGAAATCATCCCTAACCACTGGGCATGCTGACAGGGACTAATAGGTGGTAGAATCCAACAATACTTGAAAAGTATATGTTCCCCACTTCTATCTTTCAGGAGTCTTGCTTTATCATTAAACACAATATGTGGCCTCAAAATTGTTGGGTCAACTCTCAGAATCCCTGTCAATGATTTCATTTTCATTTCATTTTATTTGATTTATATCCCGCCCTTCTCCCAACGGGACTCAGGGCGGCTCACAACATATTTAAAATACAAACATACCCACAATCCCCGCCTAATAAAACCAAATTAAAACCAAATATTTAAAGTTGTGATATTAAAATTTTCTAAAAAACCCAATTTAAAATCCTCCCTAGGCCAGGCCCGCTTGTTGGAAAAGCCATGTCTTGAGGGCGCGGCGGAAAGTAAGGAGATCCGGAATCGTCCGGATCTCGGGGGGTAGTTCGTTCCAGAGGGCAGGGGCACCCACAGAGAAGGCCCTCCCCCTGGGGGTCGCCAGCCAACATTGCTTGGCCGACGGCACCCTGAGGAGACCCACTCTGTGGGAGCGTACCGGTCTATGGGAGGGAATCTGTGGCAGAAGGCGGTCTCGGAGATA
>NW_015386394.1:1393087-1430544 GCF_001527695.2 Protobothrops mucrosquamatus
CTACATCGCAACCCCCAGACATGGCTAGTCCTGACCTAAGGGGAACCTCCCCCCTCCCAACCACCCTTTTTCCCCCTAAAAATTTGTTAAAACACCCCTTTAAAAAAAATCTCAGTTTGGACAATTTAAATAGTTTTCTGTTTGAACCCGCTGCATGCCACCTCTCGGGGTTCCAAACCCCATCCTCGAGGTGGGCCCTTGAGATCTTATTGGGCCAGGCCTGCACGAGGAGTGAGTCGCGCAGGGCCAATAGGACCGTCCTAGGGTACATAAGTTAAGTCGCAAGTCCGGCTGTGGGAGATCGAAAAAAGGGGGGGGAGGCAAATCCTCGACAGTTGGTAAACCCGGCCAAAGTCCAACTAGGTTGATCATCCAGCCTCCAGGCCACTAAAATCACACCCCTCGTCAGCCGGTGATTTGCCGGAGGCAAATTAAATCGTACTGCCAGACCGTGTCCTCCTCCGGCCATTCCATCGGACCGTTGGGTGATCAGTCCCGGCCACACCAGGTCCTCCATCGGCTGGAACGGGGCCGAAGCCAAGATCCTCCAGGCCATACTGGGTCCTCCACCGGCCAGAGACAAAGCCGTGTTGAAGCCCATAATGTTAGTGACCACCAGATTGCAGAGAATTGCCATAGTATAAAGTGATCCACTCTAGATAGCGCATGAAAAAGGAGCTGATGATTGCAGAATCCTTTGCCAAACTAGTTCATGCAATGTGCCTTTCCTTCATTTGTATTGCAGCTATTTGTATCTTTCTTTCTTTTCTTGATTAAATTGTGTCATAAATGTTTGTTCTGCAAAGGCCAGTGGCCTTTCATATTGTTAATTTGCCAACAACTTTTTTTCCACAGGACTTTGAGATATAAATTGTGGGCAAGGACAAAATTAACCAGCACTGTATATAAGTACAGTCTCTGCTGAATATCAAGCACCTGTGTTATAGATGAGGAAGTTGAGCAACAGATGAGGAAGGTAAGGAACAAACAGCATGTTGGGATCACAGAGCTATACCATGTGATTCAAAGTTTAATGGCTGGGAGACAAAGGTTCCTTCATTTAAGCCTGGAGGGACTGGGTGGAGTGTGAGAATTACCATATATACTCGAATATAAGTCGACCCGACTATAAGCCGAGGGACCTATTTTTCCACAAAGAACTGGGAAAAAATCCACTGAGCTCATATTCGGATCCCACCCTTTACTCCGTCGATGACCATTTACATTTTGTCGTCTCGTATAGCTCGTCAACAAAAAGTTGACTTTCGTCTTAACATCAACATCACCCTAATTGTAGAGTGGCTTGTTGCTAGCGCTTTTTAGAGCAAGCAGCAGTCCCGACAGAGTCCCGGAATGAGAGTTTAAAGATCATATACGCCGCCATGGGGGGGGCGGGGGCGGTGTAGTGAGAAGACAGAAAAACAGCCAAATAGTTCATGAGGCCTCTTCTCTTCAAATGAAGCCATATTTAAGTGTTTTTTAAAAAGGGGGGGGAACGACGACTTCTCAACCAACCGGCCCTCCAAGAATACACATGGCCACAAAACGTTCATGGGAAGTTACCTTGAAACGAGATTCTCCCGACCTGTAGACTACTTGAATGTGGAGGGGGGGAAAAAAGTGTCGGCCAAGTGCTTGGCCGGTGACCCATTCAGACTCCGAGGGAACCGCGGGAGGCCAGCAGAGATTCCCCTCTTGCTTGGAACAACCCCCGAGTCGGGAAAGGGGCAGAGAGAAAAGGGAAAGGGAGCTTCCGCGCCCACCGCCTCGCAACTTTTTGCGACCGCATCAGGGCGGCAAAGGCGAGAGGGAAAGAGTCAACCTGCCCCCCTTCCGGGCCCAGACCTTCCCCGACGCAACGCGCACCTCCCCCGGGCCGCGGGAACTTGCGCAGAGAGCGGCACCAGCACCGCCTGCGCGCAGAGTTGGCGCTCCTAGTGCAGCGGCACAGCGGCAGCGGCGGCCACGGCGGCTCCAGCCCGGGCATCGGAGGGAAGCGCTCGCCGCTCGCTCCCCCTCCCCTGGTGCTGCGCTCCACCTGCTTGCCTGGCTGCGGCGGCGGCGGCTTCTTCGCCGCTCGCTCCCCCTCCCCTGGTGCTGCGCTCCGCCTGCTTGCCTCTCTCTCTCTCTCTTTCCCCCGCGGCCCGCCGCTCTGAAATTAACTTGCGAGTTCCTGCTCAGCTGTCGACTGGTGTTATCAGCTCCCCCGAGAGGCCTCTGGCTCGGGGGGCACCGGGTGTGCCTGGAAAGGCGGGAGGGGGGAACCGAGCGGCGGCCACCAGCATCGCTCCCTGGGCAGCCGAGCCGACCACGCGTCTCCCTGAGCCAGTCCAGCGGGGGTGGCAGCCGGCAGGGGCATCGCTCCCTGGGCCGTCCCTGGGCAGCCGAGCCGGCCACGCATGTCCCCGGTGCCATTTGGTGCTGTTTACACAGCCGTTCGTCCGCGTGACTGAGATAGGCAGCGCCGCCCTGCTCCACTCTCTTTTCCCCAGACCAGAGTTGGTGCCGCTGCCTATCTCAGTCACACGGACGAACGGCCATGTAAACAGCACCAGATGGCTCCGCCGCCGCTGGAGATGAGCTTGAAGGTGAGGCTGCCTGCTCCCACCTCCTGCGGAGCAGAACTGCTGCTTCCTCGCCCTCCCAGCAAAAGAACCCCAGAGAGGTGGAAGACATCCTTTCTCCCACTTTCCGCTTCTCATCCTCTCTTTTCCGAGCACCTCTCCCAGAGCGAGCCAGAAGCCTCAACTCCAGCCTCCAACAGCAGGCTGAGATAGGTGAGTCTGCAGCTCCTTCTCCCCATCGGCCTCCTCCTCCGCTCCCTGGGAACCTTCGCGCCAAAAGGCGGAAAGAAGAAAGTCCCAGAGAGGGAGAGCGTGGGGTGGGGGGAGAGCAGTCTTTTCCAAGGGGAGGAGAAGCCAGGACGGAGCTGGATGGGGGGCAGAGCCGGTGCAAGTTTTGCCTTAGGCTCCACTCTTTAAATCAAGCCTCCTGTTCTGTGCGCACGCACGCATGTGCACATGCGCGCGCGCGCGCGTATGTGCGCACAAATTATGCGGCTCCCAGTTTTTTCTTTCGTGAGCTGACTCGAGTATAAGCCTAGGGGGGCATTTTTCAGCTCAAAAAATGGGCTGAAAAACTCGGCTTATACTCGAGTATATACGGTACATCTTTTGATTATTCGTGACTTCTCTTCTTTTTGCCTTGCACAAAACAGGGCTTGGATAGAGCCTGCAACACATTGGATTCTGATTCCAAGATACCAAGACTAAATTCCTGCCATGCTGGATCTATACACAGCTGTGTTTGGGCTTTTGATTCTTCTGCCCCTGCTGGGCAAATATTTCTTCCCCTATTTTTGGTTAGATCTGAAAAACATTATTGCCTGCATACACATGGGATATCAATGCCACAGTTACATGCAGCGCACTGCCCCTTTCACTGTATTAGAAATATTTTTGGCCAGAGTTAAGAAGTATTCAGACAAATCCTTGATTATCTTTGAAGATGAGGTTTATTCCTACCGAGACATTGATAGACACAGCAACCAGATAGCCAGAGTACTGAAGGACTATGTGGGGCTGAAAGAAGAGGAGACCATGGCTATTTTCTTCAAAAACATTCCTGCCTATCTCTCAGTTTTGATTGGCTTATCAAAGATTGGCTGTCCCATGGCATGTGTCAACTATAATTTACGACTCAAATCTCTGATACATGTGCTGAAGTCTTGCAAGGCTAAAATTCTTCTAACAACTCCAGGTGAGAGAATCATGTAGGAAATACTTCCATAGAAAATAGTAATATGTTGTGACTATTGGTCATTTCTTTTCTTTTTGAATTGCATCCAAAGATATTTTTTTAACCCAGGGGGATGGGCAAAGTGTTACCACAATTTCTGATTTTGCATTAGTAAAATAAGTTCGACATATGCAAAATGATTTCTTTTATAACATTATTCTGTCAGCATTGGATGAGTTAAGATTGTGAATTTATGTAGTAGTAAACCTCTTGGTTTAATAAAAGTCCACATTTACATTTCTCTATTAAAAATCTCCCAATAATTCAACTAACTGTAAATGTGTTTGAATGAATGAATCTCTTTCTCCTTTATTTGTTTTGTCTTGTCCAGCACTATGACATCAATTGTCTTCTGAGATCAGGAGGGTAAGACCATAAGAACTGCAATGGGCCATATAGAGTAGCATTTTGTTTCTGTAGTATAAAATAGGAATTTTCTAGAAGCTAAGATTATCCACCTGTCCCATCAGATCTGGAAGAAGGAGCTTATGATGGGTCCTGTATAAACAGGATTTCCATCTGATGGCACCCAGACTCTGGAACATTATTCCCCACTAAGGTTAGACTGGTCCTAACTTTGTTGATCTTTAGGAAGTCCCTGAAGACATGTCTATACCATTAGTTGTGTGGAGCCCATGTTTTATGAGCTCTAAGCTGGCGCTTTCTTGCACTTTAACATTTATAATCAGTTTCTGTATGTCTGCTGTTTTAACTTGTAAGTCTCATAAATGAGACAGGCAGCTATATAAATTTAAATAAATAAGTGAGTGGATCAGTCCATTCTAGTGTCTTTTGGACACTAGTATTCAGACAGAAGCATCTTTGGGGCATTATTTTGAGGTAGAAATCTAAGGTCTTTACTGCACTTTGAAGTAAGGAAGTAATTTGCATTGCTATTTAATGAATATCCTAGTTTTGGGCCTTTTTGATAAATCTGGATAATCCACAGCTATGTAATTATACCACAGTATTCAGATTCATATTGCTTGCAGGCTCCCTATAGATTTTGAAATGAGCATTGCTGATGAGAGAGAGAGAGAGAGAGAGAGAGAGAGAGAGAGAGAGAGAGAGAGAGATGTAACCCTTTTACATTGTTTTAATGCAGCGGTTCTCAACCTTCCTAATGCCGCGACCCCATGCACCCACGTGACCACACGCATGCACCCATGTGACCACACGTGACCCACACGTACGCACCCATGTGACCACACGTGACCCACACGCACGACCACACGTGACCCAGGAGCATAGAGATGGCTCTCCTGCTCGAGCTAGAGCGACCCCCTCAGCCGGCCGAATCTCGCCGCCGGGAAGGAGAGGAGAGAAAAGAATGGGAGAGGGGACAGGAGAGGGGGAGAAAGGGGGGTAGAATTTAGAAAAGAAAAGGAAAGAAAAAGAAACTTTTGTGCGGAGCCGGCAATCGCAGAGCAAGACGCCCGTTTGGTGCGGAGGCAGGCAAGCCCAGGCGCTCCTGGGCGGCCATGGCAAGCGGCAGCAAGGATGCAGGCCGACCACCAGCTAGGCCACCGGCTGGCCCAGCCCAAGGGAGGTAAGCACCCGCCGGGCCCCACGCGCGCCAGCAACCCTCCCTGTGCCCGCCGCTGCTCCGCTAGCCTTACCTTGGCCACCGCACGTTCGGTGCGGCGGCAGGCCGGCAGGACAAGATGCTCCTGGGTGGCCATAGCACGCAGCAGCGAGGGCGCAGGGTGACCATCGGCTGGGCCACCAGCTGGCCCAGCCCAAGGGAGTTAAGCACCCGCTGGGCCCCACGCACGCCAGCAACTCTCCCTGCGCCCGCCGGCCTCCCACCTCCCACCCGTGGCCCTCTTTTACTTACTTTTGGGAGTTGCTCAGCAGGGAGGGGTGGAAATGTCCAGAAAGCTCGCCTTAGCTGCAGACAACTTGCAGCACCGTTTGCAGACTGGAACTTTTGGCGGGCTCAGCAGGGCAGAGACAGCCTGGACAATTCCTATTGGCTTTTGAAAGCCAATAGAATTAGACTCTTTTAAAGAGAGTCTATTCTATTGGCTTTCAAAAGCCAATTCTATTGGCTTTCGAACGCCAATAGAATAGAGTCTCTTGAATAGAGTCTATTCTATTGGCTTTCAAAAGCCAATAGAATAAGAGGTAGTAGCACAGCTAAGGAAAAGGGGGAAAAAATGGCGGAAAAAAATGGCAGATTGCGTTGTTTGGCGACCCCCGTGAAATGGTCATTCGACCCCAAATGGGGTCGCGACCCACAGGTTGAGAACCGCTGTTTTAATGCATTTATTAATCTTATTATGTATAAATATAATTCATAGAATCATATACCTAATGAGTTTATACTTAATAAAGGTATACTTTGGAGCTGTGAATAATGAAGCAAGGAAGGTTGTGGCTGTGGTTGTGGTTGGAGGCAATCTGATAAGTTAAAGTTCATTAGCAATTGGGCCCTATTCAGCGAAGGAGTCAATTTCTACCTCCACTGCATTTCCACAATGTCTTCCGGAAAGCTGGGTTGAGAAATGAAATATTGATCACATTCTGGTCTTAGAAGAGAACTGGTCATTTTCTGAATGACTTACTATGATAATTTTGCAGGATACTTGGAGATTCTCACATTAGACATGACTTGGGATATTTCTGCATGAAATGCTCATATTCCTACAGTGGTTTCATCCTATCTTTGTTCTCATTTTTTCTTTTATGATTTGAAAGAAGTATAATTTAGTGATCTTCTTGGGATTCTTAGTAATAATATTCAGCACCATTTTTCTGAAAAACCGCCTGAGGTGGGGTTTGGGGATAATGTTTTATAGAAAAATTTAAAGGTATTCAGAAGATATCATTAGACGATATCACTACTGTTCTGTTCCTTGGATCTTTACTCTGATTCTAAAGTGTATGGATTCTATTTTATCATGTATAATCCCATTACTGTTTGGACCCATGAAATAGTTTGCAAAACGTATTCAATCCCATTGTTAATGATGGTGGGGTTATTTTTGTTGACAGTGATTTAGAGCTATTTTTGTGTTAGTTGGACTAGAACATTTTTATTCCAATTCTTGCCTTTTTCTTTGTATTATATCTTCAACATGATCTCAGTGGTCTTAAAATTATATAGCAAGTTTTACACTCCCTCCAAAATTGATATTTCTATGTATCCATAACATATGCAAATACACTGTTCTTACTGAAACATAGCTCCAAAAGCAATATTCTTTTCATACATATAAGTACTGTAAGGTAACCATACTATTTATTGTCAGCTTTTGAATTGATATTCAAAAGTGATTAACACTAGATTGCTATAAGTCAATGATGTATATGTTCAGTTTGGTTATAATTATATTTTGAATGTAACCATAAAAATGGCTAAAGAATTATTACACAACATTAGAAAGATAAATGTATTCAGGACCTGCAGCAACAGAATACTGATATACCCTATATTATTTGTTAACACCTGAATTAAATATTTTTCAACAAAGAAGCATGCAAAAGACATGAAAGCAATTCAATCATTCTTTTTTATTTTTTTAAATAAAATAATATTCCAGACTGGCTTCTTTTCTCCCTCCTTTTTCTTGCTTTCTGGCTTGTTTGTTAGTGCTAGCAGACAGATTCGTGTATACATTTTTCATCCTGTTTCATATAATAAAATAATCAGGAAAAATGGACTATATTATACATTTTTGCCTAGGAGTGCTTAGTGTTTCTAAGAAAACAAGGTTAGAGTTCTACTCTTTACATTGTCTTTGCAAAAACTCTGCCATGCTTTTCCTCCATTTTAGTACTTATGAAAGAGGCTAAAAAAAAAAAAGATTTCCAAAATTAAGGCAGTAAATTCACTCAAATATTTTTTCTTTCCTTTTTCAAGATTTAAAAGATGCCATTGAAGATGTCCTGCCTACTTTAAATGATGAAGGGATACGTGTTTTCTATCTGAGTGATGATTCCCCAACTGAAGGTGTAGAGGCACTGCTCAAACGGATCAAATTAAGCTCTGCTGAATCAGTGCCCTTTTCCCTCAGAGCCCATGTAACCCCTAAATCTACATGCCTATATATTTTCACCTCTGGTACCACAGGTGAGCAGCATCAAAGGTGGAGTGGTTGCTGGGAGAGCTAGAAGGGTAGAATATGCTGTTGGCTGGAAAGACTCTCTATTGACTTCTGCTTGTATCGTTGCATGATTTTTATGATATGCATAGCCTAGAGCAGGGGTGTCAAACTGCCAGCCCGCGGGACTTCCGGTTTGCCAAAGTGGCTCCTGCGGACGCTTGGAAGGCAACTCCGTCTTCCACGTCTGATTTTCCTTCACTGGGGGACTCTGGAAAGGGTCAAAAGTCACCTTGTAGGGGCAATGAGCAAGGAGGGATCCCCTGCTTGATCGCGGGAGGGCAGCAGCCCTTCTGCTCGATCTGAGGCAGCTCTCCAAAGTGGCAGAGAAAAGACCGGCCATAGCAATATGGCTCGCCATTAGGCTGCAGACAGCCGAAGTCAAATCTACTATCAAGCACTTTGAAAGCAACGCGGATGAAACTGGGTGAGACCTGATCTTCTCTTTACTCTAAGTACCCTCTTTTCCTGTAAAGACTGTTTGAAGTATCTTCCCCCTCTGAGGAGAAAGTGAGGGGAATTTCTTTTTTTTTAAACAAATTTTATTGGTTTTCAAATTTTATATTGAGTATTCGGAAAGCAGCATGGTGACTGGGTAATCAGTGGCTCAATAACAAAATCTTTAGTACATATTTCAGGTTACATCATCAGAAATTCCTTCTCTATTTCCCTTAACATTTGTTATATCACATTTAGGCTAATAGATTTTTAATTATATCAAAGTTAATTAAAACCTTTATCAATATATTTTTTGCTAATATCCATATCCTGTTTTTAAGTTTTACCTAATTTTTAATTTTTTATAACAATATTTCAATTTAATCTTTAATATCCATAGTGTTTAAATTTCGGGTAATCCAAATTTCCTTTATTTCACTACATAAAAGTTATCATATTTAGAATATACATATTACTTACTTAAATATATTATTATCTTATTTCGTAAATATTTTCTATTTCTCATCCTAATACATCATCACTTGCTGGTAGAGTGTTCTTTATTGTCTCAAGTCCGTCATCTATATTATTTGGGCTAAACAATAGTTTGAAGCTAATTCCTAATCATTAATTTTCATTTCCCTTATAAGTCTAAATCCTAAATATTAAGCCAGTTAATCCCTTATTTTTTATCACTTAACAAGAATATTTAAATGAAATAATCATCTTTCCCTTCATCTAAAACAGTGGTTCTCAACCTGTGGGTCGGGACCCCATTTGGGGTCGATCGACCATTTCACGGGGGTCGCCAAGCAAGGCTGTCTGCCATTTTTTTGTCCGCCATTTTTTTTGTCCACCATTTTTTTCCCCTTTTCCGGTGGGTGCCTTACTTCCCTTGGGCTGGGCCAGCTGGTGGTCGGCCTGCTCCATCTCTGCCACTTGCCAGCTATGCCTCGGCCGGCGCAGGGGGCAGAACCACGCATGCGCGGCGCTCCCGGGCAGGGAAAGTCCTCGACTTACGACCGGTTGGGTAGTCCTCGACTTACGACCGGTTTAGTCCTCGACTTACGACCGGTTTAGTCCTCGACGTACGACTGGTTGGGGTCGCGGCATTAAAAAGGTTGAGAACCACTGATCTAAAAATCTCCCTTTAGCCCATTAGTTGAGACTTTAGGATCCTCTGTCATAGATCAAAAATTCCACTTTTTAAAAATCTAACTCTGGCTTTCTTTTTGTGCCAGCCAGGTTTTCATACCAATACCTTTAAATCATCAGGTAGATCTCCCTTCATTCTTGCACATATTGCTTGAACCAAGGGAGACCATCTAGTTATCTATTTTCCAGAAAGGCTGGTCCATTCATAGTTGTTAGGCTGTTGTCCTGGTGGCTCCTTCAGTACAATTTGGTCATCTTGTTCCTCAGGTTTCCTCTGGTTTAGATAGAGAGTCACGTCGGCTTTAAAGTTGTTATTTGGTTATCTAGGTTTCCAGTATGCTGTATTTGTTGGTCTTTAACAGCCTCCACATTGGTGTTGCTTTATTCCACTTCTGTTGCTTTTTGGATTGTAAGTTCTTTAGTCGCAGTCAGGGTTTGTTTGTCAAGGTTTTCAGTAAATTGTATTGGTTGATCTTTACGTTCCTCGGTCTTGGTATTAGTTTCTTCCACCTCTGTTGGTTTTTGAATTGTAGGTTCTTTCGTTGAATTCAGAGTTTCATTTTATAGGTTTAAGCTAGCACCTTTATCTTTTGATCTGGATTTAATTATTTCAGTAGCTTCAAGAATATTTTCAAGTATAAGTTTATAGTTAAGTTGTGGCTGGTCTTCCTCCATTTCTAACACAGTTATGGATAGTCCTTTAGTGAAGGCTATTTCTTAGATAAAAGTCAGTAAATGTTCACCTCCACAATACCTATAAAGTAATTTAATTGTCCAGGTGTTCTCCCAGCTTTTTATCTCTTTTAGATAATGCCAAGGACAGATCTGGGCTGTAAGTAGGTCTCTTTAAGAAAAGTATTTACTTGCTATACCAAGCTTTGCCACAAGATGTCCCTGACAGCATTTAGAATCTTTTTCAAGACCAGGCTAGGTTTTTATCCAGATAGAGTTCTTTTTTTTAGATAAAGTGACAGGTCCCCGTGAAAATAGAAGTTTTGGATCCCCAGATATCAAGGTAAAATAAATCCATCTGCTTAATTGTATTTTTCAGGGCTTTGTTTTCCTTGCGTAGTCAGGAGCTGCCATCTTGAAGGGTGGGAAAGAAGTGTTCCTAGGAGAGAGGGAAGGGAATTTCTATCCCACCCTCTAAGACAGACATGTCAAGCACAAGGCCCGGGGGCCGGATGTGGTCTGCGAAGTGGTTTCATGTGGCCCATGAAGCCATCCTGGAAACAGTGAGGGAATGGCCCCTGCTGCCTTGGCTCTGGCCAGCCGGCCGGGAGCCAATGTACAATTTTGTGGTGGCCATGTATGCTGAAACACATTCAGTCTTAGCTCCACAAGGCCGTCTGGAAACAGTGAGGAACCAACCCCTGCTGCGTCGGCCCCACTCCCTGGGTGCATGCTGGGGAGGTGTACCCTTTGTGAGGAATGAAGAAATGCACCATCGCCTGGAAGTGGCCAGCAAATGGTCCTCGCCTACTTCACATATCCGGCTTGATGGGCTCTGGGGAAGGGGTTTCGGCAGGCAGTGGGGTGCTTTCCCCACAGTGCCGAGAGGCTGAGCCAGGCGGCGCAAATCCAAAAAGAAATGTGAGGCCGCCCAGCTCCCAGCCTGCCTGGATTCAGCAGGCAGTGGGGCGCTCTCTCACAGTGCCAAGAGCTGAGCCAGGTGGCGCGAATCTGATGAGAAGTGCAATGCTGCCTAGCCCCCAGCCTGCCCAGTTTCAGCAAGCAGCAAGCAGCAAGGTGCAAAGCGGGCGAGCTTCGCACTGCCTGGCTCAACCTCTCAGTGCTGAGAGGAGAGCATCCCACTGCCTGCCGAAACCAGGCAGGCTGGGGGCTGGGCAGCTTCACACTTCTTTTTGGATTTGCATCACCCGGTTCAACCTCTTGGCGCTATGAAGAAAGCACCGCGCTGCCTGCCGAAACCAGGCAGGCTGGGGGCTGGGCAGCATTGCGCAGATGATGTTGACTCTCATGCTGCTCATGGCATCCCCTTCCCCAGAGCCCTCCAAGCCAGATATGTGAAGTAGGTGAGGGCCATGTGCTGGCCACTTCCAAGCGATGGTGCATTTCTTCATTCCTCACGAAGGGTGACACCTCCCCAGCTGCATTTCTTGCCTGTTTTTCTCCCTCCCTCATCTGAAATATTTTCCCATCACTCTGTACTTAGGAAGGAAGAAAGGAAAGAAGGAAAGAAGAAGAGGGAGGGTCTGAGGGAAGTCCTGCCTTAGTCCTGCCTGCTGCCCTTTCACCATCCCCTTGCCCCCTCCTCCTGGCCTATCCTGGGGGTCTCCCATCCTATTGCTAAGGAAGCTTTGGATACAAAGCCGGATCTCCTCCCATGGAGAGGGAATGGGCCTCCCTCTGACTTTGCCCTTGTACCCATCATGAGCCACTTGGCTACGGAGAGCAAGCACAGCAGCAGCAGCCTTGAGGAGGAGGTAAGTGCAGCTTGGCGTCCCCTTGGGGATGTGGGGCTGGGCTTGGTGCCGTGGATGCTGGAGGGACAGGCTGGGCATTTGACCTCTGCTGTCCAGGGCTCCCAGTAGCCCGCACCACCGTCCAGCCCCCCCACATGGCCTGAGAGGAACAGTGAGGCTCCTGCAGTGGACCATGCCTTGACACTTGCCCTGGTCCCACCCTCTTCTGCCAGAGATCCTCAGATCTGTCCCACTCCTGCCCAGGTTACCACAGGCACCCTTGATGCAAATGATGTAGAGCTGGCCACGCCCACCCATTAGGCCACACCCATTCCATCCACATCCACCCAGTAGGCTGCACCCACCCTAGCTACACCCACCTGGCCCCCGAGGGCAACCACAATGCTGATGCTGCCCCCTGCTCTAAGAATAGCGGCGTCTGACTATCCAGGGGAATCCAAGCATTAAAAAGAACAACTTTAATCTAATTGGATTTATATGTTCCTGAAACCTGGTGACCAAAAATTTTCCTATTTCTATTGGAGACTTTTGTTTTTATCTACAAAAAATAAATAAAATTGGAAAAAGAATTAGAAAAATTTGGAACTTAAAAAACTTTAAATGGCATTGGTGACATCTTGTGGTGAAGCTTGGTATTGCAATTTGTTGTTTCCTAAAAAGAGACTTGTCTCAAAGCCCAGACCTTAGATAAGACCTTCCTGACTTTGGTACCATCTGTGAGAGACTTAGCTGTAAGAGAATATCTGGGCAGCAAAATTGGCCTACTTGAACTGTGCATGTAAACCTTTATTGACTGTTGCTTAACAAATAACTTTCACTAGAAAGACTATTTACAAATAAGTGAAAGAGATGGATGAAGACCAGGAAAAGATTCTTTCTTTCTTTCTTTTTTTTCTTTCAAATTTTATTTATAATACAATTAAAAAAAAATTGGATTTAACGTGACATTCCAGTATATACATTCTTATCAGATTATTCCACATTTTACAATCAATTCTTCATCTCTACATATACATCTAAGTTTTATATACAATACTTATTCTAAAATAACATATATTTCTATCTTAACATTCGTCTTTAATCCCAACCGTCCTCTTCGAATTCCTCCAGCGGTAAAATTTATCCCAGGTTTCAAAATAAACTGATCCACATTTGTCTTTTAATATCATTGTGAGCCTGTCCATTTCCACACATGCTAATATTTTATGTATTAACTCTTCCTCTGTGGGAATTTCCTTGCTGAAGGTAAAAACGCGTTTTCGTTCGGATCGACGTCAGTCCTACACATCGTCGTCCATCTAACAAGGGAACAGCATAAAAAGACAGCAATAAGGGTTGTTCTTCTCAAGTCCAAAATTGAGATTCAGGTCACAATTATATAGGGAGTTCCAGTTTCGTGTCCTGTTCCAATACTCGCGAGTCTTTGGGCATTCCCACCACATATGGTAATATGATCCTATTGCTGTTTTACATTTCCAGCATAGGGGTGAGATGTTTGAACCCATTTTGGCTAACCTTACGGGTGGGAAATGCCATCTATAAAACATCTTGTAAAGATTTTCCTTATATGAGGTAGCTAAGGTGAGTTTCCTATTTCTTTCCCACAGTTCTTGCCAAATATGCAGGTTGATACTGAAACCAAAATCCTTACTCCAAGTTAACATGGTCTCCTTAACCTGTTCTTCATACATTGTCTGATCTAAAAGAAAATGATATATTTTTTTAATCATTTTATCCTCGGGACCTAATAAAATTTTATCTAGTTTATACCCCACTCTTTTTTATCTTGCCTATATCTTGCTTGTAGTTGGAGGTATGCCCACCATTCTAATTCTATCCCTGCATCTTGGAGATTCTTCCTCGATTTTAATTCTCCTCTCTCGTCTAGTATGTTTTTATAGGTTATTACTTTCCCCAACTGAAAGAACCTTGGGTGTATATACATTTCTAGTGTTGAGATCCAATTGGGGACTTGCCTATAGTTCTGTTGTTGAATTTTGATCCATACATCTATTAGCGCCCGTCTGATGTAGTGCCTCCAGAAGTACTGGTGAACTTTATGCTTCTCATCCCATAATATGGCATGCCATCCAGTCTGCATGTCATGACCTTCCAGTTTTAATAATCTCCGATTTTCCAGTCGAATCCAATCCCGCACCCACAGTAGAATTGTAGATTGATAGTATTTTTCCAGATCGGGGAGGCCGAGACCCCCCCTTTGCTTAGCATCCTGTCATAATTTTAATTTAATCCTTGGTTTTTTCCCTTGCCAAATGAATTTAAGTATGGTTTGGTTGAAATTTTGAAAGAATTCCTTTTCTAATCTAATTGGTATATATTGAAATAGGAATAATATTTTAGGTAATATGTTCATTTTAATTACGGCAATTCTACCCATGAAAGAAAGCTGGAGATTTGTCCAGATGTCCAAGTCTGTTTTAATCTGATCCATTAATTTGTCATAATTGTCTCTTTTAATTGTTACACACCTAGCTGTTAGATCTATCCCGAAGTATCTTATTTTCTTTGTGATCTGAATACCTAATTTATCAGCTAATTCGTTTTTCTGTGATCTAATCATATTCTTCACAAGCATTTTGGTTTTTTCCTTATTTATCTTTAGGCCTGCCATTTCACCATTTTCACCCAGTACTTCCATTAGCCTTGTCCCTGATTGTAAAGGTTCTTCGAGTATGAAAACAAGATCGTCAGCAAAAGCTTGCAATTTAAAAATTTCTCTCTTAATCTCTAAACCTTTAATATACTCATCCTTCCAAATTATTCTATTTAGTACCTCCAGGGATAGTATAAACAGTAGTGGAGATAGCGGGCAACCTTGCCTTGTGCCTTTTTGGATTTGGAAGTTTTTAGTAATTTCTCCGTTAATTATCACTTTAGCTACCTGTTTGGAATAAATCGTTTTGAACATGTTCATGAAATTCTCCCCAAAGTCCATGTATTCCAACTGATTAAACATAAAGTCCCATTTCACATTATCGAATGCCTTTTGTGCGTCAAGAAAGATTAGTCCCATTTGTTTTTCATTGTGGACTTCATAATATTCCAATACGTCCAACATAATCCTGACATTGTTTCTTATATAACTTTTAGATAGAAAACCGTTTTGATCCGTATGTATGAATTTTACTAAGAATCTTTCAAGACGTTTAGCCATTATGGCCATGAAAATTTTATAGTCCGAATTTAATAATGAAATGGGCCTATAATTTTTAATGAACGCCAAATCTGAGTTGTCCTTGGGGATCAAAGTGATAGTTGCTTCTTCCCATGAGATCGGAATCTTCACATTCTTCAGAACCTCGTTGAATAGGTCTACTAACACTGGACTTAGAGATTCTTGCATTATTTTGTATATTTCTGTTGGTAAACCGTCCGGACCTGGGGCTTTATTATTTTTTTGTTTCTTGATTGCCTCAAATAGTTCCAAAGGTGTTATCTCTTTGTTTAACATATTTTTAATCTCCTCTGGAACTTTTGGTAAATCAGCTGATTGCAAATATTTTAATATGTCATCCTTGTTTTTCCGTTATACCTCTTCATATAATTTCTTATAAAACTCATAGGCCACCATTTTCTTCCTTTCATTCTGGTAAACCATCTCTCCTTTTTCATTGTATAGTTTGTTAATCCTCTTTTTATCGTTATGTTTTGTCCTGTAAGCCAACCATCTACCTGGTTTATTGGCATTTTCAAAGAAATTTTGTTTGGTACGTTTTATTTGTTGCCCCAGTTCTTCCTTTTCAATAATATTTATCTTATGTTTAATTAAATCTATTTGTTGTTTCAGGTCATGCCTTTGTGGTTCATTTTGTAGATTTTCCTCTACTCTACTAAGTTTTTCTTCAAGTTTTCTTTGTCGCTGTATTTTAGTTTTATTTTCCCTAGCCATATAAGCAATTGCGACATCTCTCATGTAGGCTTTGGCTGTGTCCCATAAGTTTTGAGAATCTGTGTCTTCCTTTTTATTCATCTGGAAGAATAGGCCCATTTGCTCTTCTAATTTTAATTTAAATTCTTTGTGGTTTAAAATTGCTCTTTTTAGAGTCCACGTCCTCGTTTTCTTTTGCCCTCTCCATTTAATTCTAATTGGATTGTGGTCAGCCCACGAATTTGTATCAATTATAACATCTTCCACTTCCGAATTTAGGTCTGTTGACAACCACGCCATATCTATCCTGGACCATGAGAGGTGTCGCCCCGAAAAATACGTATACTGCTTTTTCCCTGTATTCCTCTCCCTCCAAATATCCTGAATGTTGAACTCCTCCGCCATTTCTAAGAAAGTACTAGGTAGCGTTGGTCTAATTCCTTTTCTGGTCTTATCACTTTTATAATCCAATTGTCTATCCTTGATCGCATTGAAGTCTCCCACTATACAAAAGTTGTCATAATCAAATTCACTAATAGTGCTATGTAATTTTTTATAAAATTGTTTCTGGCCTTCATTGGGAGCATAGATTCCCACCAGAGCTATTTTTATTTTGTTCAAAATTACTTCTATTATTAAGATTCTGCCATTTTCATCATTATATATATGTTTTGTTGGAATTTCCGCATTAATATATGCTACTACTCCTGCTTTTTTTTTGTTGTGAGAGCGCTGCAAACATTTTTCCCAGTTTGTAGCAATTTAGTAAATGTTGGTGCTGTTTTTTAATATGTACTTCTTGCAGGATTATTATGTCTAAATTCATCTTGCCCAATTTATTTAGAAATTTTTTCCTCTTCAGTGGGAAGTTAAAACCATTAACGTTCAGGGATATAATCTCAATTCCTTCTTTTGCCTCTTTATCTATATTTAGATCTTGTTACTATTGTTGGTCTAGACTCTTTAGCTTGTACTTCTCTTTCCACTGGCATTCTTGTTGATCTAATCTCTTTGGTTGCTTTAGGTCTATCCTCATCGTAGTTCCCATTGTCTTTTTCAGTCTCTATATCATCGCCACTCCCAATTCCCTTCTCTTTAATTTGTAGTTCCTTTCCTTCTGTGGGCTGTGGCGGGTGTCTCACCTTCTTCTCTTGCCTGTCTTTCAACTAATTCCTCCTCACTTCCAAAATTTTGTCTATAGAATTCCTCTATTTTGTCTATTGTGTCCAGCTGAAACCTCTTTTCCTGCCACGCGACCATAATCCCTTCTGGTTCCAACCATCTAAAATTAATATTTTTCCTTATCAATTTAGAAGTTATTTGTTGGTAAGGTCTTCTCATATCTCTCACCCTTCTTGGTACTTGCTTAAGCACAATTAGCTGTCTGCCTTGATATTCCAGTGGGTCGTCTCTGGTCCTAAATAATATTTCATCTCGGACAGATTTTTTAACAAATCTAATATGGACCTCTCTGGGGAGGTTGTGCCGTCTTGCGTAGTTCGTGTGAATTCTATAAGTCTCATCGATCTCACTTGCCATATCCTCTTTAGTAGTCCCCAGGGCCCTCACCAAAATATCTGTCACCATTACCGGTAAATCTTCACCCTTCATTTCTCTAATATTTTGGATCCGTAGGTAGTAGGCAGCCTTCTCTACTTCCAGAGAAATAACTGTCAATTCTAATTCCCTGTTTGCCTGAACTAATCTCTCATTCATTTCGTCTACTCTCAATTCTTCTTTTCCCATTCTTTCTTCCATTTCCTGTAATTTTTGTTCGTTTTTCATAATCTGTTGCTGAAAACACTCAAATTTCCCATCCATAGACCTCATCTTTTCCTTGAGTTCCCCTGTATCGTTTCTCACTTCCCCTATCTCTTTTTTTAAGTCTTCATGATTTTTACACATCACCTCTTGCATTGATTGCAACATTAGTTGTAAATCTTTAAATGAATTTGCTCTGTCTCTTTGTGTCATCTCTTCCAAGGATCTTTGCCTAGCTGGACTTGGTTCCATTGGTGAGGTATGTGTTGTCTGCTTCTTCCCTAGTCCAACTCTCGTAAGATTAGGGATGCTTGTCATCTTTCTCAACTCTGCAAACCAGCCACCCCACTTATTTACAGTCACTCCATTTCTCTCCAGAGTATCTAAATTGTCTATATTAAAACTAAATATGTTGTGCTTTATGTATAATAGTAACTTATTAATTAAATATATTGAATACAATTATATACTTAACCCTAAATATCAATATATGTAACAAAAATCAATATTCACAATAAGCTTATCAGTAAATATAGTCCCAAGTCAATTTTTGATTAAAGGCTAGAATCCATCATTTCAAAAAGTTCAATGGTTATATATTTTCCTTATAGTCCCTTATAGTATCTTTTAAGTTTTGAGATCAAGAAAAGAGATTTTATACTGCTTTCTGGTTTATACTTACAACCAAAACTAAGTATGTTTTAAGTCACAAGTTTGTAGTTTCCTCTTATCTTCTTTCCCCTCCTTCCTCTCCACTTTCCCTTCTGCGTTGTTCTCAATTCAACCAGCAGGTGTCTCTCTTGCTGTTGTTTCTAATGCTCAGTCTACAGTCTCAGGGCAAAATGTCTGCTTCCTTAGCTTCTTCCACGCTTTCACTCCGTGCTTAAACAAAGACTTTGCCTCTTGAAGTTAAACTTCCCTTATAGAAAGGGAGGGAGGAGAGAAAGAAAGAAAGGGGGGGGGGGAAAGAAAGAAGAAGGAAGGCAAAGAAAACTCCTCGTCAATTTGAAGTTCTCCAACAAGTGAAATTGCACCAATGTAGGCAACCCTTCTATGCCTGAACTTTGTTTTTGCCGCTAGTAAAAGAGCGAGGAGGGAAGCTCCTCTCCTCTTATTCTTCTGGGCTCCTTGGATTGTCCTTTCCAGGAAACCTCCAGCAGGTTCTTTCACCGGATCACTCCTACTAAGATGTCAGGATTATTTTGACTGGCTCTGTCATGTCTCTATCCCGCTAAATCACCGCTATTGTCGGCCAGCTGTTGGCTGTCATTTCTTCGCGGCCATTAAGGGCCGTCACCTTCTTCCGCTCGGCTTTCCAAGGCTTTTCCTGAGTCCGCTGATCTTGGCCACTGCCAAGATCAAGGGCGCCTCTTGATTTCGGATCACCCTCCAAGAAATCCGGGACCTCGAAGGGTCCGTCAAACGGTCAAAAGCGAGTGTAGACATTCCGGAGAATCATCCAACACATCGTTCTTCTTGACAGCTGGCCCTGCCCCCCCGAAAAGATTCTTTCTATGTTGAAAGCAATACATGAAAGCATTCTTTTAGCTTGTGATAAAATAAGACCTAAAATAAAAGATCAATATACCAGCTTAGATGTACAAAGCCAAATTTTGACTACAACCAAAGAACCAACAATGCAGAAGATAACAGAAGAAGCGGGACAATCAAATATGAAGACAGAGGACTCAATCGACCAACAAATACACCTGATGGAAAATCCAGAAAAGGAAGTGACAATGTTGAAAATGAAAATGACTTTCTATATAAATCAGAAGAAATTTGAGAAAGAAGTAGAACAGATTGAATTGAAGACAAATATATTAGAGCAAACATGGGGAACTGGAATAACAGGGAGACAATTTAACAAATACAAATGGGCTAGTCCTTCCAGAAAACTGGCAATCAAATGGTCTTCTTTAATTCAAATAACATATATAAGAATAGAAGGAGATCTATTTAATGATTTAAAAGCGCTGATATAGAAGCCTAGTTAGCAAAAAGAAGAAAGCTAGAATAAGGTTGAAAAAACTGGGATTTTGACTCATTAGAGGGGATTTTATATTTTATATATAGAGGGTTAAAGGGAGATGTTGAGATAAGGGGAATTTTGGTTATTTGGTTATTAGATTTATAATATTTGGAAACTAGTTGAAAATAAGGATTTTATCGGCTTAATATTTAAAAATTAGACTTAAAAGGGAAAAGAAAGTTAAATATTATGAATATGTTTGATTTATTGATTAATTCAAGCAATATATATAATGGTTTTGATTTATTAAAGGGGATATTGTGTTATTAATTAGATGATTTAATATGATGGGAAATAGAACAAGATAATATTCAAATAGATAAAATATGTATTTTGGATATTATAGTTTGTTATGAAGTGAATTTTGGAAATTTTGGTTACCCAAAGTCTGAAAATTATAAATATCAAAGGTTAAATTGGAATATTGATAAGAAATTAAAAATTGAGTAAAAATCAATAACAGGATGTAGATTGTTTATGAAGATGAATGTAATTAAGAGAAGTATAAGCTAAAATTTATTGATAAATGTAATAATGATGTTCTTATTGAGTTGATATAATTAGAAATGTACTAACCTGAATATGAGACAGTAAATGTTAAGGGAAAAAGAGAAGAAATATTTGATGTTGTAACCTGAGATTTGCACTAAGATTTTGTTATTGAACTATTGTAACCCAGTCACCACATTGCTTTTTAAATATTCAAATGTAAAACTGGAAAATTAATAAAATATTATATAAAAAAATCTGCCAGCCCGCAGGCCGGTTGCATCATATGGAGGCTGCACCCACCCCAGCTCCGGCAATAGAAAAAAAGTTGTGATATGTCGTGACTTGTCACGTGACATGGTGAGTTTGACACCCATGGCCTAGCGGCTAGATCAGGGTTAGGTAACAAGTGACAAAGTTAGATTAACAAGTCATTTTCCTTGGTATCTGCAAGGCTTCCTGCCCATCAGACATCATCATTATCATGTCATCCTGACCTGTCCACCTGACATCATAATCATCATGTCATGTCAGCTGCTGATGCTGTTGTCGAATGGAAATCGGCAAAACTTTAGTTCATTGATCTGTGATTTTTTTTTGGCCAGTGAATGCCAAAAAAGGGATCATATTATAATCCCTATGTCTGGCATGGAGTCAAACATGCTATGAAATTGATTCTAAATTATTATTTCTTGCTTTTTCTCTCAATTCATTGCACCCTTTATTTCTTGTTCTCTTTTTACTTTCCTCCAGGACTCCCCAAAGCTGCTGTCATTTCCCAGAAGAAAGCATTAATGGGGTCGTACCTGTTTTACTTGACCGGTGTCCATAACAAGGATGTTATTTATACTCCACTCCCACTGTATCACTCAGCTGGAATCCTTGGGCTTCTGGGGACCATAAAAGTGGGTAAGCACAAAAGAGTAGGGAGCCTGGAATACACATAAAGAGATCTTCATTCTCAGAGTATAATCAATATATCATACAGAGAACATCGTAGCCTGCCCCAGATTTTATCCCAGCAAACTAATAATAGCTCTGCGTGAAGGAGTTAAGAAAAATGGGAGGAGGCAAGCAGGAAAATGTGAAGGCTTATACTGTGGTGTCAATTATTTACCAACCTTCATATAGTAATGATATACAGGTGGGCCTCGACTTACAATAGTTCATTTAGTGACCATTCAAAGTTATGGCATTGAAAAAATGGACTTATGACCATTTTTCACACAATTGTTGTAGCATCACTATAGTCATGTGATCAAAATTCAGACACTTGGCAACTGATTCATATTTATAACAGTTGCAGTGTCCTGGAATCATGTGAGGACCTTTTGCAAACTCCTTACAAGCAAAGTCAATAGGGAAACCAGATTCACTTAATAACTGTGTTGCTAACTTAACAACTGCAGTGATTCACTTAACAACTGTGGCAAGAAAGATCATAAAATGGAACAAAATTTCACTTAGCAGAAATTTTGGGCTCACTTATGGTTGTAAGTCGAGGACTACCTGTACATTCCCAGTNAATATAACCTCAAAATTAGTAAAAATTAGATGTGCCAAGAACACTTTAAGTGGCTTTTGGCAGATTCAGAAGGAAACTTCCCTCTCTTGGAGCTGTTTTGCAATGCAAATAAATGTACTTATAAGGCAACAAATGGACATGTCAAGATATGAATGTCAATGCTGGGAGTGTGAGGATCAGCAGGAGGAGGAGGGGGAGGGGGAGGAGTTTTTCTTGTTTTAACCATAGGCCACCAGAAAGTATACATGAATTTCACAGACTGATAGATATTTTAGCAGTATTCATTTTCTATGATTGTGTCATTTGTTTATTTATATTTATTTATATTCCATCTTTATTATTCTTACAAATAAGCCAAGGCAGCGAATATATCAAACACAGCAATATTTTCCACAACAACAACTCTGTGAGGTAGATTGGGCTAAGAGAGTGACTGACCCAAAGTCACACCCAGCTGGCTTTCATGGCTAAGATAGGACCTGAACTCACAATCTCCGTAATGGAAGAACATGAAAATTACATCCCTTTTTGTTTGCTAATTTATTTATTGAAATCTTTCTTGCCAGTTATTCCTAGTAGATAATTCTAGGGCAGGTCATAATATCAGTTTTATGGAACACTTAAAGTGGTAAAGACTACCCAGCTAAACTAAGAAGCAGAAAACAACTTGTAAATCATTGAATAGTGGGTGGATAGATCAGTGGACCAAAGATGTGTGGATCAAATATTTTCTGATCACAACTGTATAAATTGTAAAAATATATAAACCTAAATGGCCTATTTCTTATAAACCTAAATGGCCTATTCTTGTAAAAATATATAAACCTAAATGGCCTATTTCTTCATCCCAACCTATTTGGATATTTGATTGCAGAAGAATGACATTCAAAGGAGCAGGAAAGTTGCAGAGAAGAAGACCTTTTATTTATATATTTATTTATCTTACTTATATCTTGGTTTTGTCTTCTTCAACTGTCCCAGATCCAAATCATTTTAGGCCTTTTTAAATAACTGGGGGAAGATAATAATAATAATAATAATAATAATAATAATAATAATAATAATAATAATAATAATAATAATAATAATAATAATAATAATAATAATAATAATAATAATAATAATAATAAAGTTGGAAAGGACCTTGGAGGTCATCTAGTCCAGGGTGGAGCATTTCAGCTCAGGGTTCTAACCCAGTGATCACACTAATTTCCTGAACTTTCTCTCTCTGTTTATGTAAGGGGCTACATGTGTTCTGAGATCTAAGTTCTCTGTTTCTCATTACTGGGATGACTGCAGGCGTTACCGTGTCACTGTGATCCAGTATGTAGGAGAACTGATGCGCTACTTGTGTAATGCACCAAAGGTAATTGATAAGATGGACTAATACCTCAGAAAATGATATTATAAAGAATGATAAGGGACTACCTGCCAAATTGCACATAGCAGTGTCTAGGCGATGCAGATAACAATCTAAAAAATAACTAGGCCCGTATCATATCATAGAGACCTAGGCCCAGTTTGTCATGAATGCATGACGTGTTTATATATTCCTTTCTCCTATATCCATTCCTTCTCCCTTCATGTAACCCAATTCCCTCCTTTGTTTCCCATTTCATCAAAAATTGATAATTATATTTGACAAGGAGAAGATATAGATATCTTTATATATATATAAATCTATGTATTTATAGAGGTAAAAGGAAAAAATAATGGTATTATTACTAATCTTTCATAGAAGAATAGTGCTGTATCTTTATATGGGAATATATAGTGGGAAAGATTGAGGGCAAGATTGAGGGGACGACAGAGAATGAGGTGGCTGGATGGAGTCCCTGAAGCAGTAGGCGTGAGCTTAAATGGACTCTAGAAGATGGTAGCGGACAAGAAGGCCTGGAGGAACGTTGTCCATGGAGTTGCAATGGGTCGGACATGACTTCGCAACTAACAACAACAATAGTTGTAGTACATGTAGACTGATGCTGTTGTGCAATGCCACTATTCTTTTGTATATTCCACATAGCAATCAGGATCTTAGTAGGTTGCAAAACACTGAAAAAGAGCTTTGGGAACCGATCCAGGTACATGGAGGTAAAACAAAGAAAAGTAGTCTCAGGAGTTTAAAAATGGCTATATGGTAACAATAGGTTTATGGTTGCTTAGCTTTGTTTTTGTATGACAAATTTGATTTGAAACTGGCCACTTCCAAGATTGAATGAATCTTTTATAGATCTGGAGAACCAGGAAAGGATTACAGGAAGTTTTCAAAAGCAGAAATATTTGTTGAGCGTCTGGGAGACACTAGAAGAGAATCATTTTTCTCTTGAGGAGTGGGGAGGGAATAGTCATTGTCACAAGAATAGTAAACAACATGTTTTCTAGCAACAACCATTTAGTTACTGTTAAGTATTCTGTTTGATATGACATTGAAGAGGCAGTAGGTGAAAAACAACTCTCCTTATTTAAAATCAAAACAGAAACTAACAACCAAATGCTCCACCCATACTTATAGACTTAGCCTAAAGGCGGCAGCCAATAGAAACACAGTATTCTCCCACTTAAATGCATAATAAGTAGTCTGCAGACAGAAAGTCTGGCTTGTTGGTCACGTGGCCAGCTAACTGTTTTTTCCACAGTTCTCAGCATCTCAATTCTCAGACTTTACTCAATACATTACACCCCTTACCCCTAGATCATTTACACTTACAGAGCCTTTTCTGTTTGTGCAAAAACTTTACAATTGTTCCAGTGGCAAAATGACATAACCTTGTGCATAAACATTACACTGTTCCAATGGCAAAAATACATAAGCATTCAAGTTTACAATGACAGAAATCTTATGTAGTCATTTAAGTACGTTTGCCCACTCTGAACGTCTCGGAGCTGCCGTTAGCTCCTGGTCTATGAGCTCGCCTGCCAGGCTTGGTAGACCAGAGCTGTGTGCTCCGTTCGTCATGGGTAGAGCCAATTCTTGGAGGCTGGTCTGACCAGGTAGACCCAAGCCTGTGTCCATCTCTCTGTGGCTGGTCTGTCCTGGTAGACCTGAGCCAGTGTCCCACGGTGGAGTAGGGCCCACCAGACCGACATTTGGAGCCGATTGATGGCATTATCCCATATCCAAAGTGCCTGAGTTAGAGGCAGTCTCACCATTTGCAAACCCTCTGTTAGGCAATTGAAAAGTCTCGCCCTCGCTTGGGGACTCGGATGCATGATCGCAATCATGTTCCCCCTCCCCCTGAACAGAGTCACGAGCTAGCGGCTGGTTTGCTATTGTCCGTTGCAGCTGGTCAATGTGCCTGCGAAGCACATGACCATCTTCCAGGACCACTTTGTATGAGAGCGGCCCTGACACCTTGCCAACCACAGCCACCACCCACAATGACCCTTGCCCATAGTTCCGCGCCCACACCGGGTTGCCAACTTGCAAGTGCCTTGGGGCCTTTGGCTGCTGTGCTTGTGAAGCAACCCTGTCTGGATGTAAGTGATCCAGCTTTGTGATCAAGTGCCATCCCCATCTTAATTCTGCTGGGCTTCTTCCCATAGAAGTGTAGGGCATTGTGCGTTGGCAGAGTAAGAAATCTGCCAGTTGCAATCCTCTTCAAGGATTCCTTGGTCGTTCTGACCGTGTGAAAAGGAGCTGAGGCGGCATGCCTAATCATATTAGCCCTTAAAAAGGACTGGAATTCTGCAGAAGTAAATTGAGCCCCATTGGCCGTTAGAGGCTGCGTGAAAAGGAGCTGAGGTGGCATGCCTAATCATATTAGCCCTTAAAAAGGACTGGAATTTTGCAGAAGTAAATTGAGCCCCATTGTCTGAAACTACGACATCAGGGAGCCCATGCATTGCAAAGATGCTGCGCAGAACCTGAGTGGTCCTAGCAGTAGTCATAGTGGATACAGGAGTGACCTCTAACCACTTAGAGTGGCTGTCCACTACTATGAGGAAGAGTTGCCCCTGAAAGAGGCCTGCAAAGTCAATATGAATCCTCGACCACGGGGCTTGTGTGGTTTCCCATCTGTGGACCAGGGCGTGTGGCATTTCTGGCCTTGACTGCTGGCAAATAATGCAGCTGTGGACCTGGGCCTCAATATCTTTATTGAGCTCAGGCCGCCAAAGGTAGCTTCGCGCAAGTGCCTTCATCCGGACTATTCCCTGATGTCCCTCATGCAGAGATTCAAGGATTCTAGCCCTCAGTGAGGTTGGGATTACGACCCGACTGCCCCACAAAATGCACTCCTTATGTGCAGATAACTCATTTTTCTTTCTCCAAAAACTCTGAAAGTTAGGCCCCGGGCACATTTCTGGCCATCCTGTGAGCACACAGTTCAACACACAGCTCAGCGTGTTGTCTGAAGCTGTCTCAGCAGCTACATCCCCTGCGTTAAGGGGAGACTCCAGCAAATCCTGGATAGCCAGGATGCGGTTAGCTGGAGCGGGGTCTGGCTCTAAGTGCGGTGGTTAACCTACTAAGGCTGTCTGCGTGGCCCATTTCTTTGCCCAGTTTATGAATCAGACAATAACTATAAACGGACAGGAATATTGACCACCTCAACATCCTAGGAGAAATAATCTGGGGTGTTTGCTTGTTCGTAGTGAACAATCCCAGAAGTGGCTTGTGATCTGTGAAGAACGTGAAATGGCAGCCATACAAATAGTCATGGAACTTTCTTATATCCTCCACGATGGCCAATGCCTCCCTATCAATCTGTGCGTAATTGCATTCCACTGAAGAGAGGGTCCTATAATAATAGGCTATGGAACTTGTGTCCCATCAGCCTTAAGATGGCTTAACACAGCTCTGATCCCGTACGGGGATGCATCATATGCAATGCTGATTGGCAGCTGCTCATTAAAATGGGTCAACACCACATTTGATGACAGCAGTGATTTAACTACTGCTAAACTTCGCTCGTGGATGCTCGTTCACTTCCACTGAGCCTTCTTGTCCAAGAGCCAATGTAATGGCTCTGCCACTACGGCCTTGTGGGGAAGGAAGGCGTGATAAAAATTAAGGAGCCCCAAAAAGGCCTGAAGTTCTCCTTTTGAAGGAGAACTTCAGGCCTTTTGGGGGCTCCTTAATTTTTGGGCGCCTTTTTGGGGCTCCTTAATTTTTGGGCGCCTTTTTGGGGCTCCTTAATTTTTGGGCGCCTGCTGAATTGCTTTGAGCTTGGATTAAGCAGGATGAATGCTTTTGGCATCTATACGAAAACTGAGTAACTCTGTTGAAGTAACCCCAATTTTACATTTTTCCTGCTTTAGCTTCAGCCCCGCTTTGCGGAAATGCTGCAAGATGGCCCTAAGCCTGTCAGTCAGGATTTCGACTGATTCCCCGGCTATGAGGACATCATCGAAATATGGGCACACACCTGGAATGTTTCAGAGCATGCACTCTATTACGCTCTGAAAAATCCCCGGGGCTACACTATCCCCGAACTGTAACCGCTGCACCTTGAAGGCTCCCCTAGGGGTTACAGTGGTCTGGCCCTCAGCCATGGCATCATCCACCAGCAGTTGCTGATAGGTCTGGGCCAAATCTAATTTGGCGAAAATGCGACCTCCCTGTAGAGATGCCAAACTGTGGTTGACTACGGGCACTGGGTACAAGTGCTGCTGGAGGGCTTTATTTAGCATGCATTTATAGTCGGCACAAATGCGGACCTCCCCATTCATCTTAAGTGGTGTAACTATGGGTGTTTCCCCTGGACTGCTATCCACCGGCTCTAAAATGCCTTGAAGCAACAACTTGTCCAACTCTGCATAGATTCTTTGCTTAAGGGTGAAAGGCACCCGGCGAGGCTTTATCCTTATTGGTGCTATTGTAGGGTCAAGCTGGAGGGCAATGGGGGGCCTTTGTACTCTCCTAATTCTGGGCTGAAAACATCAGCAAACTCCTTACAAACTGCTGAAAGGCTCAACGTCTGCAAGCTATTTAACCCGGTCACTTGAATTCCCAATGCATCAAACCAATCAAGCCCGATGAGGGTGCGGTTGTCCTCAACTACTATGACTTCCAGGGGACCCTCGAAATTCCTGAACTGCAACCCGAGTGTGGCCTTCCCCTTGACTGTCACACGGGAGTTTTGGAAATCAATTAAAATGAGGTTTGACGGCCTGAGCTTAACTCGCTTGCCACTACGACTACAAATTTGCTGGAGAGTCCTTTGGGAAATTATTGATAAAGCTGATCCCATGTCCAACTCCATGTCACAAGGAACCTCTTGCAACTTGACTTTGAGGTGCAACTTCTCCTTCAGTGGGCAATGGGCACCCATCTTAAACACGCTCCTTCTACTAGCGCAATAGCCCACCCTGTTTTGTCCGGGAACCCCGGTACCTTTCCAAAGCAACTCTTCTGATGAGTGTTCTCTCCTGCGACCCCTACAAACAGCGGCGATGTGGCCTTGCTTGCCACATGCCCGGCATGTTGCTGTGCGGAACCAGCATTCCGCTTGTTTGTGTCGACCTCCGCACCTGACACATTGAGAAAAGGGAGCTGTCTTGTCAATTGGACTTGGGGCCTTCTTTCAGGTGGTTGCTATAACCAATTGACTTCGTGGTCCGATTCGGCATCTTCGACTCTCTCGGCATCCTCTTGGTGGACGGCCTCTGTGCAAGGGGGGCTCTTGGAGAGCCATAGGGCCTTGACGGTTCCACCTGCTGCTTCTTTGGCCATGATCTCCCGTAATGCATCTTGGAATGAGATAGTCTCTTTCGCAAATATATTCTGTTGAAGCTCCCGACTCCTTAAACCACAAACGAAATGGTCCTTCAGTCTTTCTTCGAGGTCTTTGAATTCGCAAAGTCGGGCCGTTTGATGAAGAGTGGCTATGAAGTTGGCAGTGGACTCGCTGGGATGTTGGTCTTGTTGTTCGAAGGCATGCCACCAGGCAGTGACCGATAGCTTGGGCTCAAAGTGTTCTTTGAGCATCTTCTTAAGTTTTGAGTATGCAATGGACTCGAGCGGAACTGGTGCAACCAAGTTCTCGGCGATGTCGAATGTCACCTGACCGTACACACACAACAGCGTCACGGCTTTCAGACCATTGTCTCGAACTTGGTTAACCAGCAGGTAGTTTTCAACTCTCGCGACGTAGGACCTCCACCTCTCTGGATGAGCGACATCAAATTTGGAGAGTTTTTCGATCTTAGCCATGGTGAGTTTTTCGCAGGCCTCTCAATGCCTCGTGCTGCGCAGACTTCCGTGGGTCTTCCAGGGCGGATTCTTGGAAGCACTCTCCTCCAGTGTTTCCATACTGGTAGGATAGAGTGGGGGGGGGAACGCCGTTCCGACCAAGCGTCTGCTAGGCCTAACCCCTGGAGTGACTCAGCTCTTCATGGTGAGGTAGCACGATCCCACCTTCGTCGCCAGTGTTAAGTATTCTGTTCGGTGCGACATTGAAGAGGCAGTAGGTGAAAAACAACTCTATTTAAAGTCAAAACAGAAACTAACAACCAATGCTCCACTCATACTTATAGACTTAGCTTAAAGGCGGCAGCCAATAGGAACACAGTATTCTCCCACTTAAATGCATAAAAAGTAGTCTGCAGACAGAAAGTCTGGCTTGTTGGCCACGTGGCCAGCTAACCATTTTTTCCACAGTTCTCAGCATGTCAATTCTCAGACTTTACTCAATACATTACAGTTACAAATGCTAGAATGTGGTAATTCCTGACATTTCTGCTAGGCCTTAGTCAACTTTGAGTCCCTGCTACTTGCTCAGAGATGCTATTCAGTGGTACTAAGGTATTAACCAGAATTTGGAAACCAAATCTTTTATTTATTTATTTACTGGTGACATGGATTTCCATCTGTCTATACTAACAGCATCATAGATATGCAACTGTAGTCTGAAATAACTAACATCCCCTCATAGACTTTAGAGACTAATTGTAAACAATCTTTATGGACTTCTCATCATCTTGTAGGCTGTTCTTCAAGCAACCTCTTAAAAAGCTGATTCCCTGCCTGATCAGTTGGCATGGCACTGCTAATACAGTATTTATTTTGGAGAGCTCTAATTTCTTTGATATCTCACCTTGCAGAGAGACAATGACCGTGACCATAGGGTGCGAGCAGCCATTGGCAATGGATTACGAACAGAGATTTGGAATGAGTTCCTGAATCGATTTGGACCCATCAAAATCTACGAAGTTTATGGAGCTACTGAAGGAATTGCTGGATTCATTAATTATGTAGGAAAAGTTGGAGCAGTGGGAAAGACCAATTTCTTCATTAAGGTAATGCGAAGTTGTTCCAAAGGTGCTTTTTCAGGAGGCAACTGGACTTTTTTGTTTTTCCTTCAAAGACGTTTTGCTTCACATCCAAGAAACTTCTTCAGCTCTGACTGGATGGTGCAGAATGGAAGGGTTTCTATTCCTTGCAGATAGCTGGTCATTTGCATTCTTTTAGAGAGTTGTTGATGCCACCTGGAGACTTATCTATGTCATCAGGGTCACCTAAGTAGTGCGAATGTGTGTGGAGCCTTCTTGGCTGCAGAATATTTTCTGCCTTGTGTCCCTTCACTACTGAAGACAAGGAAAGAATGTTGGGGATGAATCTGTGTTGTCTGCATCTCAAACTGAGCTGCAAATGGTTCCTGCAATCTGCAATGTTTCCTGGAAATCTGTTCATACTTCCGCATCATTCGAAGAGTGTTTATCCCAAAGTGCATGGCTAAATGACTATGGAGATTCTCAGTCATCCAGGTCACGGTTGTCCCAAAGCTTCTTTTTCAGGAGGTAACTGGACTTTCTTGTTTTTCTTTGAAGATGAAAATGACCAGCTGTCTGCAAGAAATATAAATCCTTCCATTCCCCACCATCCAGTCAGAGCTGAAGAAGCTTCTTGGATGGGAAGCGAAATGTCTTTAAAGGAAAAACAAGAAAGTCCAGTTGCCTCCTGAAAAAGCACCTTTGGCACAACCATGACCTGGATGACTGAGTATCTCCATAGACGTAATGTGAAGTTCTTATGGTCTGTAAATGGATCAAGAAAATGTCTGGGCCACTTCTAGCCACTTAGACCTCTAGCCAATATATACATAGAGTCATAAACTATTAGAACTATATGAAACATAATTGGAGTATTTTAAGAAAAAGACATACAGCCTCCAAACCCAACACTTTCAAGCTTCTCTCTGAATTTGAGGAACTGCTAAATAACCTGTCCTCAACCTTTGCTATCATTAGTCTCCAAAGGCCACATGAAATGTAACTGATACACAGATATCATTGGAATGAATTAGCTTTTCTTGTTTTGGAAGATCTGGGATTTTTTTTTTTTTAAATAGTACATTAGTCCTCTTAGGAGTGAAATCTCTCAGAGCACATGGAATGGTCAGCTATTGAGAGGATAATGCTAGTTCTAATATTTTACTCCAAATAATCCCAGACAGAGGCACTCCAGAGAGGTTTACATAGCTGCTTTCTTCCTACAGCAAGAGCAGGAAAATGCTAGGGCAGCTTTTGAAGAATCTTCTAGTTCAAAAATCCTTGCTCTGATAGGGCCGGTCACTTAATTGGCTGATGCAAATCAGTGGATAAATATGTAACTCTCTGTATGTATTTATCCACCTGTTATCTATCTATCTATCTATCTATCTATCTATCTATCTATCTATCTATCTATCTATCTATCTATCTATCTATCTATCTATCTATCTATTCATCNTATCCATCCATCCCTCCCTCCCTCCCTCCCTCCCTCCATCCATCCATCCATCCATCCATCTATCCATCTATCCATCTATCCATCTATCCATCTATCTATCTATCTATCTATCTATCTATCTATCTATCACCTTTATTATTTTATAAGAAACTCAATATGGCAACTGTATTTAATATTCCTTCCTCCTCCTAATTTCACCACAACAACCACCGTATAAGGTGGGCTAGGTTGAGAGAGAGAGGGACTGGTCCAACAACACCCAGACAGCTTTCATGCATAAGGTGGGATTAGAACTCACAGTCTCCCAGTTTCTAGGCCAGCACCTTCACCATTACACCAAAAGGTAAGGGTGGGATGTCTGATGGAAGTGCTTGTCCTCTTGCCTAGGATAAATAATTCATTTTGCCCAGTCAAAAGAATGTGATAAAACATCAGTCACAACATACCTGATTCTCTGCCTCATTGCACCACAGATTTTGTTCAGAGGATGAAGGGAGAGACTTTAGCTCTGTAGGGTTTAGCTGGGCTTCTTTATCCAGCATGAATTTCCTTGTTCCTTTTGCTCATTAAATCCATATAGACAAGTGTAAACCTGTCATCAATGCCCATTTTGGAATCATATTTCTACTTGTCTGTTCAATTTCAGAAACTATTTAACTATAAACTTGTGCAATATGATGTGGATGCAGATCAGCCTGTGAGAGATGAGAAGGGGTTCTGTATCCCAGTAGCTACAGGTATGTTTTCTAAGACAGACCAACAAACAGAAAGCTAGACACGTTTAAGATAAACTAAACGTTGCAATGTCAAGAGTTCACTCCATAGAAAGATATTCTGCCTTCAGTGTAATCTTTTCAAACCTGCTCCTCCAAGTCAATTGGGTTTCGACTGCCATAAATCACAGGAACATCAGGTCTGTGGCAGAATTTCCCAACCTTTTCGGCTTTGCAGACCGGTTGCAAACAGCTCGTGGCCCACTAGCGAACTGTAGCCCTGGTCTATGGCATGTAGAAATATGGTACATTATTAACAGAAAATTCACACATCCACTCTTCTTAAAAAAAAATTTTTTTTAAAGTTTCTAAAACTTTCACTGTTTTGGAGACCATGTGTAAAAAATATCAAGATGGCAGCTGTGATTGTGCAATCAAAACCCCAACCCTTTTAATATTGAACATTATTGAACAATGGATGGAGTTTTGATCATGATATTGCAGTCAAGCTCTTGCTCCTTTTAACAATCACCCAGTGAACACTCCTCAACTGTTTTTACACCAAAGACCCAGAGTGCATGCTGTCATAACATAGATAATATGCTCGGCTTGCATCTTTCTATTGCTTCATGCAAGGATTTTGATTCAAGAATGAGAATGCTAGAAGATTCTAAGCATTACTATGTTGAGATGACCTTTTATTGGTGGTTCTAACCACTTTTCTCTGTAGAAGATTTCTGGCATTCTTTTTATATATCCTAGTGCTAGTGTACTATCTGTGAAATTAAAAAAAAATCTTTTCAGCAAAGCATAGTAGAAATGGAAATATGGGATTCTCTTGCTTCTGGTTCAATGTGAAGCAAAAGACAAATCAATGTGTATCACTACAGTATTTTCATAAATGTAGCACATATTGTATTTGTATTAAGACCATAGATGGCATGGCTGGAAAAAACAAATCAGAAACACAAACTAAAATAAAGAGACATTATGTACAAAATGGACACAAGTCAGGAGTTCTGAACTACAATTTATAAAATATAACTTTGTTAGTAGAAAGTATATACATCATTAGGATACAGACTTCTATTCCGATCATAATAACAATAGTAACTGTGGTTACTATTGTTTGAGGGGAAGTGAGTGGGTGGGGGATTAGACTATCTCATATTTTAATAATAAAGTTTTTTTTAACTGCACTGGCTACATCAGCATAATGTTAATTATACTGTGCTTGCATATAGTGCATATGTTTGTCCTTGTAAAAGGCTACTAAGTTTATTTAATATTTGGGACCTTGTAACTTATGCTTGTTTACTGTTCTCTTTGATAAAGGGAGTATCTGAAATGCTTAAGAGAATAAATACAGATATATTACACAACAGCTAGTTCTGAGGTTTTTTTCTTATTAATATTTGTTTTTCTTCCTAAGGGAACTATTCATAAACTAACCCTGTTTGGCAAATCTTGTAGGAAAGGGACCTAAAAACCATTCTATCACTACCAACTTCAGGAGTCTTTACGGGAATCTACAACCAATTGATAAATACATTAACTAATTTCTAAAAAAAAAACACCATAAGCATAAAATGAATACTTTTAGCAATGTGAGTCTCTATTTGAACAATCTTTTTTTTCAATCAGAAACCCTCTAGAACAGTGGTGGCGAACCTATGGCATGGATGCCAGAGGCAGCACTCAGAGCCCTGTCTGTGGGCACGCGCGCCAGTCCAAGCCTTCAGCTGGGTTTTATAAAACCTTTTCGCTTTAGGCCTCCACCGCCATGTACAAAAAAAAAGTCAATTTCAACTTCTTGCGGGAAAAAAAAATCTTGCAAAGTTGGAATTGATTGATCGAACATTTTAGTCCCACCCAGTCTGCCGTTATCACCACACCCATGCCCAGCCAATGGGCCACACCCAGCCAATGGGTGACACCCATCCGGCACCCGACGATGCATAAGTGGGTTTTGGGTTGCAGTTTTGGCACTCGGTCTCTAAAAGGTTCGCCATCACTGCTCTAAAATCTTGATATATCAGATTTTAATCCCTTTTGATTATGTTCATAGAGATTATGGGACCCAGAGTGCAACATGTTTGATAGGCACCATGTTCGGAAGGCTGCATTAGACCATGTCCTTGCAAGTTTTGAACTTATCTTATATATATATAATATATCTTATATTATAATAATATAAATTATTTCAAATAAGCAATGTTTGAAGCAAAATGTTTAAAGCAAAAGCAAAAACAAAACTGCCATATTTTCTTCTCAGCAATGCTAAGAAGGAATTATAAAACTGAGGAAGAAATGCAGTACAACAGATGTCTACGGAGATTCTCAATCATTCAGGTCATGGTTGTCCCAAGGATGCTTTTTTAGGATGCAACTGGACTTTCTTGTTTTTCTTTGAAGATGTTTCGCACCTCATCCAAACAGCTTCTTCAGCTCTGACTGAAGAAGCTTCCATTCCCCACCATCTAGTCAGAGCTGAAGAAGCTTCTTGGATGAGAAGCGAAACGTCTTCAAAGAAAAACAAGAAAGTGCAGTTTCCTCCTGAAAAAAGCACCTTTAGGGGAGTACAATAGAGTTTTCTGGAAAAGGTATTGTAGCGATTTTAACCAAAATAAGCTTACACTGCAGTACATCTTGACTGATGGCCATGGACAGATGTTATCCTTGGGTCTATTAGGTCAAAGATCTTAGGTTTAAAATCACCTAAGCTTCTCAGGGACAGATATTACATAAAAGTATGAATATGAATATGTGCAGTATGTGTATGTGCATGTGCATGTGCATGTCTATATGTATATGTGTGGAGGGGGAGGGGGAGGGAAGGGGAGGTTGTATAATCTGCTTTATCTCCCTAAAATAAATGTCAATTCATTTAATTAGTTGATGTAACCAATATAATCAGTGTAAGTGTCCTACTACAACTGTGCATGCTCAACTCTCTTGCTTTATCTGGTTGAGGGATGGATGTCCTGAAAAACATGAATGAGGGCTATTTTTCATGGTCAATTTAAAGTCTTATCTCTCAGTTTTAAGCCCACAGAAAGCTAAGCTCAGTAAAGTTTCCTATCTTTATTGTATTACAGATATAATGGTAGCAAATATTGCCATCTTTACTTGTGCTGTACAAGTATGTTAAAAGCAGGAACTGGTTACATTCTCCTAATATTGTTTCCCTCTCCTCCCACCAAACATCACCAGCTAGCATGTGGATATCCACCAATCACTCTCCTATGATATGGATTGTCTTAAGAGAAGATAGTCTGTCTAAACATATTGTCAACTTCTGAAATGAACCTGGCTGAAGCTATCATTGTCATTCTCAGTTGCCACACAGGTTGGGAGGAAGGGGGGGGGGGGGAGAAACCAAAAGGATTGCTAGACGAAACACAGAGTGATCCTGTGGGAACCAAGATCATTCCAACAAGTGCTGGAAGGTGGAGAGAAGAAGTGTCATGGAGCCCACCAATTGCCCTCATTGGGTAGTGTGATCAATAGCATAGTAGGGGGAGGGAAGTATTACATTTAGTTACATTGAATTCCTGGGCGGAAAGTTTAGAGTTGGTTTCACTTTTTACCATGCTGATATTATGTATCCAATAAACATGTTCTTTGAGGAAATTTCAAGCCTCGGAGTCCTGATTGTTTGGGTCCATTAATCGGAACCTTAACCATTCATATCAGCTGATAGTCACACTCCTTTTGGATACATTGGATGATGATGACGTCATGAGGACACAGTGCAAAAAGATTGCTAGCATATACTTACACTGTGGTGAGGAAAGTGCAAGTGAGAAAAAGCTGGGGATGATATCTCCCTTTGTCTTCTGGGAAGTTATTAAGGCCTATGGCAGCTGATCATTGGATGATCAGATAATTTCTGATCTATTGGTTGCTATTGGTTCTTTGTTGTGAGGCAATTTATTGATTCCACTTGCATCCCTTTTCATGTTCTAGGACAGGGAGGTTTAATGGTAATACAGATAAGTAAGGCACTCCCGTTTGAAGGTTATGCAGGAGATTATAAAAACACAGAGAAGAAAATTCTCCGTAATGTGCAGAAGAAAGGAGACAGTTATTTTAATACTGGAGATCTTTTGATGGAAGACCATGAAGGTTTTATCTATTTCAAGGATCGTGTAGGAGATTCTTTCCGGTGAGTCTCATTATTCATTCCATTAGTAAATTGAATCTGCAGTTTTGCCTAACTGAAATAAGATACCGAATGGGACATGATTCATTTGTGCTCACTGTTACTTTATGACTTTTTATTACAGTTAAGAATTTGAAATTCATTTGACTGAGGACAGTATTGTTCAAAGATAGAGAGCCAGTGTGGTCCAGTGGTTAAGGTACCGAGTTAGAAGCTGGAAGTCTATGAGCTTCTAGTCCCGCCTTAGTCATAAAAGCTGGCTGGGTGATTCTGAGCCAATCACTTTCTCTCAGCCCATTGAAAGTGTTGGTTGATCAATACTTGGTTGATCCCCCCAAAATGTGGATCCTGCACCTGTGGGAAAATGGAGGAGGAGGAGGAGGAGGAGGAAGAGGAGGAGGAGTGTTCAAAGATGCTTGCTAAGCCTTAGAGAAGTAATCTTGGATTTTGACTCAGTGAAACTTGATTCATGAAATATACAGTATGAAGCACATCTCTGCTTTGAATAATCTCAAAGCAGAAACAAAATCATCCCCAAGAATTCCAAAGAACCAATACGCTACAATACGCTATATACCACTGTATTTACAGTGTGTGAACCAACTCAAGAATTCCCCAACCAGCATGCATCATAAAGTTGCTAGGGTTGAGAAATACATTATAGTACATTTTTGTTGTTGTTAGTTGCGAAGTCATGTCTGACCCATAGCGACCCCATGGACAACATTCCTCCAGGCCTTCCTGTCCTCTACCATCTTCTGGAGTCCATTTAAGCTCACACCTACTGCTTCAGTGACTCCATTCAGCCACAGCTTTCTCTGTCATCCCCTTCTTCTATTGCCCTCAATCTTTCCCAGCATTAGACTCTTCTCCAGTGAGTCCTTCTTTCTCATTAGGTGGCCAAAGTATTTGAGTTTCAACTTCAGGATCTGGCCTTCTAAAGAGCAGTCAGGGTTGATCTCCTCTAGGACTGACCGGTTTGATCGTCTTGCAGGCCAGGGGACTCACAGGAGTCTTCTCCAGCACAATAGTTCAAAGTCGTCAATTCTTTTGCGCTCAGCCTTTCTTATGGGGACTTGGGGGAGCCCTCTCTGAGGCCAAGGCCAGTCCAGTCTGGGGGGCGCGGAGTGGTAAGGGAGGAGACTGGGGGGTTAATAGAGGGTGGTGTGATTAGTACGGTCAGTGGGAGGGGCAGATACGGCGGGAGCAGAGGACCATATCGGGTTTTGGGAGCACGCACACGCTGCTTACAAGCTTGTGGATGCTCCG
>NW_015386394.1:1432941-1446678 GCF_001527695.2 Protobothrops mucrosquamatus
GGTTATTCCAGCTTGCAGGACTGGCCTAGGGGAAAATTTTTAATGGGGGTTTTAAAGTAATTTTAAATTAACTAGACCAATTATTAATATTTGTTTTTAATTATGTTTTAATCTGTAGTTTTGGGATTTGCATTTTTATCTGGTTGTTAGCCGCCCTGAGTCCGCAAGGAGAAGGGCGGGATATAAATATAAACAATAAATAAATAAATAAATAAATAAATATTGCAACTGGGAAAACCATGGCCTTGACTATATGTACTTTTGTTGGCAGGGTGATGTCTCTACTTTTTAGCATGCTGTCTAGATTTGCCATAGCTTTCCTCCCCAGGAGCAAGCATCTTTTAATTTCTTTGCTGCAGTCCCCATCTGCGGTAATCTTGGAGCCCAGGAAGATAAAATCTGTAATTACCTCTATATGTTCCCCATCTATTTGCCAGGAATTGAGAGGGCTGTATGCCATGATCTTGGTTTTCTTAATGTTGAGTTTCAAGCTAACTTTTGCACTCTCCTTCTTCACCTGCATCAAGAGACTCTTTAGTTCCTCTTCATTTTCTGCCATTAGAGTGGTATCATCTGCATATCTTAGGTTGTTGATTTCTCCCAGCAATCTTAATTCCAACTTTTGATTCATCTAGCCCTACCTTTCTCATGATGTGCTCTGCATATAAGTTAAATAGGCAGGGTGACAGAATACAGCCTTGCCGGACTCAATTTGAACCAATCACTGGTTCCATGTCCAGTTCTCACTGTTGCTTCTTGACCCACATATAGGTTTCTCAAGAGACAAATAAGATGGTCTGGTACTCCCATCTCTTAGCATAGTCAATGAAGCAGAAGTAGATGTTTTTCTGGAACTCCCTAGCTTTCTCCATGATCCAGTATGTTGGCAATTTGATCTCTAGTTCCTCTGCCTCTTCGAAATCCTGGAAGTTCTTGATCCACATACTGGAAGTTCTTCTGGAAGTTCTTGATCCACATACTGCTGGAGTCTAGCTTGCAGGATTTTAAGCATAATTTACTTGCATGTGAAATGAGTGCAATGGTGCGATAGTTTGAACATTCTTTGGCATTGCCTTTCTTTGGAATTGGAATGTAAACTGACCGTTTCCAATCCTGTGCCCACTGTTGAGTTTTCCAAATTTGCTGGCAAATTGGTGTAGCACTTTTACTGCATCGTCTTTTAAGATTTTAAATAGCTCATGGTTATCCCCAACAGAAGCTCTGAAACACCCAAACCTACTGGATATAAATAAGATAATTAGATACAAGGAATTAGTAAATGATCAGGGAAATTTGAAAAGTTTTGTTCTTAACCTTGTTCTCTATCCGTCTCTCTAACTAACCACCTGTAAATGTGTTTAAGTCAGATTTATATGTCTCCTGTTTTTTAATATACTTTTACAAAAAGAGCTGCAAGAATTGGATAAAATTATACATGGAACAGAAATAAAATTAATTAGCAATATATACAAATACCTATTGAAATATAAAATGGAAGAGGTTGTTAAAGACACAATGATTAGATGGGCAAAAAATTTCGGATATAATATATATGACTTTTTTTTGGGTGATTGTTTACCCCATCACCATGGTGTTTCTAGAGCACCTCGTTGTAAAAGTTAAAAAACCAATAAAATGTGTTTAAAAAAAAAACAAAAAACCTACCACCCCCTATATATAGCACCAAGTCTGGAGGGCAGAGTCTTGTCTACACTGCCTGGCTGCCATGTCCTTGGCTGCGCTGCTCCATGTGGACCTAAGCCATGCTTATATTATAATTAATGAATGGTTTGTTCTGTGAACATGTTTAATAAAATAATTATCACTCTCATTTTCTTTTGACCTTCTGTCAGCCATGGACATTTATTCACACAAACATTTGTATGGCTGAGCAACCATAGTAAATAACTTCCTCTATTGTGTGGTTTTCTCTGTATTTTTGCTAGCAGGCTCATCCTCTTGAGTTTATCTTAGTACTTACTATAAGTTAGGAAATATTTTCCCCTGATCCTAAAGCCAGAAAGAGATCTTGTGAGTGAAGCCATCTACAGGAATATTGAAATGCTAACTAATACATTATTAATACGTTCTATCAAGCTGTGTAAGAAATAAAGCCCTCCTGTTTTGGCAGCTGGAAAGGGGAGAACGTGGCCACTACTGAGGTTGAGATGACATTGGCAAGTTTGGATATCACTGAGGAAGTCAATGTATATGGAGTACCAGTGCCAGGTGAGTTTGAAACACCTATATAAATTTCTACACACCGTTTCCAATGCACGTTTAGAAATCTTATTTGCAGAAGATGCTTAATCTGGTTACTGGATTTACCCATTTAGGGGGATTGTGCAATATCCTGAATCATAAATTCACCTTAACCCTAACCTTATTAATTTGTATGCCTCCTCAACCTCAGGGTGGGAGCCATTTGGACTTCTAGGAAGAGGGTGTTCCATAGGGCAGGAACTGCAACAGAAAAGGCACACTTCTAAGGGCCCATAAGGTGACAATATTTAAAGGAAGGACCAGGAGTATGCCTTCAAGGAGGCTCAATAATTAGGTCCTAGGCCAAGTAGGGCTTGTGCCCAGTAATGTGAGGGCAGTTTGATCCTGTTGTACCTGAGGAATTGACAGGGTCCTCATGACTGTGAGCTGAACCTTATATTAGATCCATGTCCATCCGAGTTGGCTAAACTTTCCCATAATGTGATATATGGTGGGGTGTTAGATGTATGTTTTTTTCTTGAGATAAGGAGTGGTCTCTCCTTCCCTTAAAGAGGTGATGGTTCAACCCTTCCTCAAAAAGGCATCGTTAGACCTAATTGTTCTGGACAATTTTTATCCAATCTCCAATCTTCCTTTTTTAAGGAAGGCTGGTCATGCAGCAGCTTCAGAAAATCATCTTTGTTTTGAATTACCGTAACATGCTTTATATGAAAAGTATCTAAAAGGTTCAGCTAGTGAAAAATGTGGCTGCACGGGCAGTTATGTGCAATCCCTGATCAGTGCGCATTACACCTTTGATCTGCAAGCTACATTGGTTGCCCATTTGTTCAGTTCAAGGTGGGTTCAGTTCAAGGTGCAAAGTCAAGCACTACATGAAACAGGACCAGGTTATTTGAGAGAACCTTTCTCTCTCACTACTTTTACTCAATGCACCAGATCTGGCAAGAGGGGCATGCTCCAGGACCTATGAGACCAAGGAGTGTAGTTTGGATCAATTATAGCTTCCATGTGGTCTTCAAGAGTAGCCACCTGCAGGACTTCCAGTTTTGCACCTGTAGTTTCGTCCTGCCAGGGAGACCCTAGATGGATCCAAAGTCACCCTGAAGAGGCGACCATGAAGGAGGGGTGCCCCATTGATAAAAAAGCAATGGCGGTGGCTTCATTTGATCTGGGGAAAGCCCTCAGAACCCGACAGGAGAAAGGCTAGCGTGAGATCAGCGTCTAGCCAAAGCTACTTGCAGGCGAAGTCCAAGAGCACGAACCTGAACATCAGTGAACAGCATGCTTGGAATTGGTGAGAGTATTGATCTTCTTTCTTCTATTTACTAATTGAATCCTTGAGAAAGAGCCCCAAAGCAAGAAAACTGCTGGAAGTGAAGGGAGAGGACTATATCCCCATTCCCTTATAGACGGAAGTGGCAAATTAATATTAAGGAGGAAAGAGGTAGATTAAAATTCAATTTAAAATACTTCAGTCTAGACAAATTTATGAACTAAAAAACTGTCAAGATTATACCCTAAAGAGTTTTGATGGAATTATAAAAATATATAACAAAAATAACTTTTTGATTGAAAAAAAAAAATTGAAAAAAGAAATAACTGCTGACATCTAGTGGAGAATCTGAGCATAGAATACTAACAATAAGAACTTGGAAATTGGCAGAATGCCCAGAAACAAAGAAAAAGCTGTTCCTTTGAATTGCAAATAACCTTGAAGACAGCTGGGAACAAAGGAAGAGCCAGCTATAAGATTAAAAGTGTCTGAAAGGAAAAAAAACAACAACACTTGGACTGTTGTTTAAATCTAAGAACTGTTTATGGAAAAGAAAAACTTTGGCCTTTGGCTAATCTTTTAGAGGAGAATCTACTGGAAGGATTTAAAGTGGCCTAACACACTGAACTGTAATTTTGATTGATTGATAAATTCTTGAATTAAAACATTGATGAAAGATTATTTGAAGGGGGGAGACCACATGGATATCACATACGTTTGAAAAAATGACAGGACGCCACATTCAATATTATCTCCTGAAGGACTTAGCCTGGAAAATCAAGGGCCTCCAGAAGCAATACTTCAAGGCAAGATAAATACTTTCCAGGAGAAAATATATGTAATGTTAGGACAAATACAAATGACAATAGACATAAACCAGGAGGAAATCTGAAACAACTTTGATGATTTAAATAAGCATATTTCTAATTTAAATCTACAGTTAAAAAACACCCAGGAAATAACAACGAATGAACAAATAACTCAGATAACAGACCACAAATTAGAAGAATATTACCAAATTGATGAAATAACAAATGAAAAGAATTACAATTTAACACAAACAGGAAAAAATATACAAGATTCTGATACAACAAGAAAAATGGAATGGACTATAGAACTTCCAGGAGAAACATCAAAGTTTGGGAGACAGAAAGTATTTATCTTACTTACTTCATCTTTTGTATTCCCAACAACATTTGCAAAAACACAGGAACCGCCGGGTAAGCGGATCACATCAACTTGGAAAACTACTCAGCAAAAGAAGAAGATCAGAAATAGATACAAGAGATTTGACTCACCTTACCAGATGAACTATTACATGAACAAACACTTGTTTGAATATGGCTAAAATAATAGAGAATTTTGAACATAAAGGGGCCCAATAACAAGAGGGATAAGAGATTTAAGTAATATAGTATGTCCTATAATACTGTATATGAAATGTAAAAATAGTAGGTTGATGTAACTTTTATTAATATAAGTGAAATATAAACTGATTAAAAAGGATGTTGTACCTAAATATTATAAGATAGATAAAAAGTATAGTATTTTTATAATGCATGACATAAAATATTGGGATGATGTATTTAAATGGGAAAATTTGGACAGTTAGATGACTAACATATGAAGAAATTATGACTGATAAGAATTGGATTGAATATAAGGGAAATTAAGTGTAAACAAAAATTATGAAAATAGGATGCATGGTGAACTAATGAGATGATGGTTATAAGAATAATATAAGCTGGAAAAAATGTCATACATAGAGATTATTATCATCCGTATAAATATAAAAAATGCCTATATCTAATCATTTATATATTGAAAATATTAAGAATTATATTTTGTTTAAGGTTGAAGAAGAAGAATATAAATGGGAGAAGGGAAGATCAAATAAATATATCATTAATTAATATACTAATTATGAAATTATCAAACTTAATCATTATTAATTAATTAATTAATTAATTATTGTCTTTTTTTCTTATTAAAATATAAACCAAGACAACCTGCAATCTATCAGCTATCTGACTTCTGTAGGGTAGCCTGAGGGTAGAAAAATCTAAGTTAGATAGAATTGAGTAAGGAGTCCCATATTTTCTTTCAATTAGTGCCATCTTGCAGATTTACCTTGCACTGCAAGTAGAATTGCAGCATTTTCCCTTATCTGTAACTATTTTTTAGTTACTTTTTAAAAAATGGATATTTTGTGATATGGGAAGTAGTAGGATAATTTATGGAGACACAAAATAAAGTGAGGAGCATAAGGCCGTTTTGGTGAGATTGTAAATAATGAATGAAAGCTGCTTTGCTTAGCACCAGCAACCAGCAGTTTTACTCCTTTTTTGCAGAAAACATGTAGCTTTACTGTCAATTATTCTGCTTTATTCCAGGGCATGAAGGAAAGATTGGGATGGCAGCCATGCGGCTGAAGGATGGGTGCCCCTTTGATGGAAAGAAGTTGTTCATACATACCAAGGATTATCTGCCCAGCTACGCCATACCCCGCTTCATCCGTATCCAGGTGAGAAACGCCTGATTTAGGCTCTTGCTTCCACAGCCTAAGAAATCATTAGAAAAAATAACTCAAAGCCCCAGACTTCAGCATCACAAATTATAATAGAAATAGAAATGCTGCTGCCAATCAGAATATAAACAGAAAAGAAGTAAAAAGTAGGCTTGATTTGATCAATAAAATAACTAGAGTAAATTACATTGCCAGGAAAGAAAGCTGTCAACTGAGTTTGTATTTGCATGCAATTGTTTTGCTTTAAAAACGCTTACATTTTATTAAAGAGTAGAAGTACATTGATGATTTTAAAAAGTATAACTAGGAACAAAAAATGGGAATAATGAAAATAAAGAGTGTATATAAATTCATCTGAAATCTGAAAAGGAGGGGAAAAGTTTTATATACTCATATTCAATATTTCTGCACAGAGGAACAGGACTGGCTGTTATGAATTAGAGAGGTTGGAGAAAGCAGGAGGGAAACATTGGGCAGAGGTGAAGCTGAAGATGGGAAAAGCCTTGGGTAAAGGTTGAAAAAGACAATGTGATGATGGTTGTGGGGAGTGGAGGAGATGGAAGGGGCACGGAAGGCACCACAAAGGGATGCCAGAGGAGATACAGGGAGGGGATAGAGAAGGTTAAGGAAGGCAGTATCCCATAATGAAGACTGAAGAAGGCAAGAGGAAGCCCTGCTAAACACAGTAAGAGCAAACAGCAGATAGAAAAACTGGACAAAGAGTAAGAAGATAAGGAAAAACAAAGTTGCATATTTTGCACTCCTGATATAATCAAAGATAAGTATTTCTCTGTGCTCAGATTACCTGCCTTGGCCTGCTGTAGCTCAAATGTGGCAAGAAAACATGGAATTCATCCTCATGTTTCTGCAATCCAGTATGAAAATGCCCTAGTTACTCTTTAGTTTATGACACGTAGGATCTAACATTGACAAAATGGTTGAGGACACATAGAGACTGAGATCTGCCAGCTTCTATGGGCCACCTTAGGTTGTTATGGGTATAGCTTCTCCCCTTCTGAGCATTGCCCTCCATGGCCATTCTGGCCTTGGCTGAAAGAGAGTACAGAGTTCAGAGTTGGTGTTTTTTCAACAGATCACTAATACCACATTTGAAAATAAGTCTAACACTTTTGTGAGAGGCATCTAATGCTGTGCTGCCCAAACTCCATTCAAAGAGGGAAGAGAGCCAACTGCATTGCTCAATCTGACATTAGCCAATACATTACAGGTTTCGCACAGTTAATGCTGAGAAGGACTTTGTGTGTTGCATTCTTTACTGATTTTCTAGTTATGGGGACATCACTATTTTCCTACTCCTAAGGCATTTTGCTTATCTCAGGGGATACTATGCTAATGTCCTATCAGCTGCTGGAAGAAAAGTCTTCATTGGGGTTCAGTCCAAGCTGGGGATAAACAACATGGCAACTGCTTTAGAAAGAAGGGTGCAGTTTATTGAAGAGCCAGACAGAAAGATGGTTCTGGCAGGAAAGAGGAGAGAAAAATGGGCTGAGCACATGTGGGGAGTGGGTTTTTATACTTTCTGGAGCCTTTTGTTTGGAGTTGCTTCCTGTTCCTGTGGCATGAACTTTGACCTGAGTCTGAGTGTGCTTTTCTGGTATTCTGATGGTGATAGGTTAATCCTATTATGTCCCAAAGATCATATCCTGCTTCCCTGGTGCTGGGACTAATGACTCTTAGAGTTTGGGTGAGGTATGCAGATTTTAGGTGTCTTTGTCTTCTTAATCTCCTAGCTTCAACCTTCCTGATGGTTTACATCTGGATTTGTACAGAGCTGGCTTCTAGACCTGGGGCTATCAAGGGAAACTGGGCATACTTTTCTGCTTCTTTAAGATCCTTTGAGAAAGTATATTTTTCTGCCCTTTTAATATTTCCTTCTCTGGGGGGCTGACTTCCCACATAGCCATGCTGTTTTGAGATGTGGGTTTACTGTATTAAGTAATTTTTAAAGACAACCTGACTTACAGGCAGGATCATCTCCATATCTGTGACCAGTTAGATGGGCAACCTAATAGGTGGTGAAACCAGCTGTTCTAAAGATCCCCAGTACTTGCTCATTCATGCCTCACTACACATTAAGAAAGTGATGCAATGGATTTCCCCATGGGCAAATAACATTTGGTGGGAATCCATCAGTTTCCTTAATTTGTCTCACACTAGGGCAGTAGGGGAAGCACCATTCACTGGCTTTGTTACTCAGGCAGGGCAATAGTGAAGGGTTAATTCCTGACTCTATTCTCACTGTTGCCTTATACTTCCTGCAGGAGAAGCTAGAGATCACAGGAACTTTCAAGCAGCGCAAAGGTCAGTTGGTGAAGGATGGATTCAATCCTGCCAACATCAACGATCCCTTCTTCTTCCTGGATGACTCAGAAAAGAACTACATACCCATGACTGAGGAGATCTACTGCTCCATTTTAGAAAAGAAAAGAAAACTCTGAAAGAAGGTTTAAAGAGGAGCATAGCAGTGTTTCCTGAACAGCTTTGAAAGTGCAGCCATTCATGTTTTGATTTTGCTCAAGAAGGAAAGATTTATGGCCAGAATATTATTGCTTCTTAATTTGTGTGTTCTTGAGATGTCTGTTTAATATACTAATTGGGAATTTTTTTTGAAATAATAAAATGTTGCTACTTTCTCTTGCCACAGGATACATTTGTTTTGGAATGAAGCTTATTCTCGAGAAAGTATTGGGGAAGGTTAACTCTTTTTCCTCCAGTACCATTCCATATCTTGCTTTGTGTCCAATGTAGGAGAAACTATATCAAAGGAGTCTCAAAGCATCAATATATTGTTAAAATTCATACCAATACATGTTCGTGCACATGTCTAACATTTTTTTCCAAAAGAATTCATTTCTAAACTCAGATCCTCTCAAATACACCTTTGTATATTATTATTTTAAAATATATTTTAATATCAGTGTAATCTAGCAATCCATCTTGGATAAGAGAGGCCTGGATTCAAATTACCATTTGATCTTGATGCTCACTGGATGATTTCGGCCACTTTTTCTCAGCTTACTCTACCACATAGACCTCTAATTGAATGGGTAAAAAAATGGGAGGATCTTCATCAAAGTTTTTGTATCCCACCTTGAGGAGAAAAAAGGGGGATATTATAATCTTCACCCTATCAAACATGATCATAACATCCACTTCCACAAATACTTTAGACTGTTTTTTTAAAGTGAGAACTATATTGCAACAATCAGAGAAACATGATATTCAAAGCACAACTGAAGTGTGCTTTCATTCTTTTCTGCTCATTCATCTGAGAAGTATAAATCAGATGAAATCTGATTCAAGTTAAATCTGAAGTTCAAACTGAATTAAACTCTGGAGCATTCTTAGGTAGAAGTATCTCATACAGATAGTGTCATGCCTTCGTCCTAGCCTGAATTCGAGGAGACATGGAGCTGGAGCAGGACCCTGTTGAGGCCCTGCGGCTTCAGAGGACTGTGGGGAAGAGCAGGCCAGGGCCCTTCAGGTTTGGAACAGGGGAGGCAGAATTAAGGCAAGGAGCAAGCCCCCCCACCTGATCCTAGAGCAAGGAGAGCAGAGAGGAGGAGAGAACAACGTAGGCAGGCTCAATTGCTCGGGAGGAGAGCGGCCCGCCTCACTCCACAAGGCACACCTGTGGATTAAGATTTAAGGAGCCGCTGTGGGGTGGGGCATTTGCTGGGAACAAACATGGTATCTTGGGACAATTGTGAATTGTGCTCTTGTCTTTGTTTAACCTGGACATCTTGAATAACGGACTGGCTGGTTTCCTGTTTTACGACCGCAGACTGCATTTCTGAGTCTCTCCTCACAGACTGCAGCTTTTGGGGAACATTGGCAGTTATTAAAGGACTTGCCAGCTGACTGCTTTGCCTCTGTGCGGGGTCCTGGGTCATCACAGGTAGCTTAAGCCTATATGAGATACTCTAATGCAGTGATGGGATTCCTTTTAGAGATCGGGTGCCCAAACTGCAAGCCAAAACCCACTTATGTATCACCGGGTGCTGGGTGGGCGTGGCCCACTGGCTGGGCATGGCTATGATGGGCATGGCAGACTGGATGGGCATGGCCAGGGTGGGCATGGCCACCTCGATGTTGCTCCTGGGGAGGAATGCCTGTGGGGGCCGGGCAGGGTTGGGGGAGATCCAGGGGGGTTTGGGTGGGGCAATGGGCAGGAGGCTCATCCTTCAGGGTGAGGTGAGGTAAGGGAGGGGGCAAGGCAAGGTGAGGTAGGGGCCAGGGCAGGGGCTGGTTGCAGACAAAGGAGGGCTCCGGTGAGTAAGAGGAGGTGGAGGAAGAGGGTTTAAGCAAGCTTAGCAACCAGAGTGGGGATCCCCCCCTGAAAACAAACGTGCTTCGTGGGTAATCTGAAAGCATGACAGAAGAGACCAAAACCTGCTGCAACCACCCAGCAGATGGGAGGGGAATAAAAACCAAACAGCCCCTCCCCCGCCAATCCTCAACAGAAATGCTCATGACAATGAAAGCCTTGGACAGGAGGAAGAGCATGAGGAGGTGGGCTGTTTGATTGAACCTGATTGAACCTCTCTTTCCAGTAGCTGGCTTCATGTTCTATTTGTTCTCCTCTGCGCTGCTTGGGAGAATCCCAGCTGGAAGAGCCTGAATGGGGGAATTCCTCCCAACACTGGAGAAATAAGAAAACACAGGGTTGTCTCCATCTTATGGAACTCTAAAAATCTGTTACTAAAATTCACCTTTGCAGTTGCTACAATGCTAGAAAATTCCTTGTAGATTTCCTGATGGCTTGTAGGACTGTCTGCAAATGTAGAATTTTCTAAATGCATTTTTAGATTTGGAAAATATTTCAGCTGCCCACTTTCAAGGTCTCTTTAAAAAAACCTGCAATTTTATCTCATATGTTTTGATATCACAAAACATCCTTTCTGCTGTTTTCCCTATACCTTGTAATTGTTTGTTCAGTACATTGAAGTGTAGTGTAAAATCTGTAAAAAACATGAGGTTGGTAAGCCAGGTCATATCAGTGAGCTGTGTATATTCTTGCCCTTTTTCGTTCATAAACAGCCTAATTTCATCCAACCAGGCTACAAATCTCTCCAGGACTCATCCTCTGCTCAGCTACCGGACATTATTGTACATAAATAAACAATTATATTGTGCCTGAACCTTCTCAAGAAATGCTTGAAACTGTCGACAATTCAGAGCACAAGCCATGATGTAATTCACTATTTTTGTGACATCTTTGAGGACATCGTCAATTTTTTTTTGTTGCTTTCCCTGCGACAAAAAGCTTCCTGATGTATAATATAATGGAACTGAATGACTTGATGTTTTGTTTCTTTAACAAACAACTGTATGAAACCAGATGTTGCCCCCACCATAGAAGGTGCTCCATCACTAGTAATTGAAACTACTTTTTCTGGCCTTATGTCTTGTGACAAAAAAGCCTCCTTCACAGCATTGTAGATATCTACACTTTGTGTTCTTTCAGGCAAAAACATCAGTTTCATCAGCTCTTCTCTCATGATGTCACCAACAGCATAAAGCAAAATTACTGCTAGCCTTCCATGATTTTTTATATTTGTGCTTTCGTCCAAGCACACGGAGTAACAGGCTACCTTTTGTAAGTCAGTGGTGAGCTGCTGACTAACATCACTTGCCATGCACTGGACTCGATCTTTAACAGTATATCTGCTAAGTGGTATCTCAGAGAGGCACTGAATAATTTTATCCTTGTTTGGGAAATCATGAAAAAGAGAGTCACTGCCAAACAACATGGCCATTTTGATAATATCCCCATCAGAGAAGGACTTACCATGTTTTGCTATGCACAGTGAAATTTTAAAATTGGCAGCTGTCAGATGATTTGTTCTAGAAAGATAGTTGGAAAAACTAAGGTGCTGGGAATGATAGTTCCTCAATTTCCCTTTAAGAAACTCTTTTCTTTCAGTATCACCAATTTGGGCAACATTTTTGTGGTTGATGTCAAAGTGCCGCCTGACACTTGATGTGCAACACACAGCACTTTCGTTGCATAGAACACAAGCTTTCCCACTGCGCTCAATCACTCCAAATGACTCTGTCCAGGCCTCTTGGAATGAACTTCCACTATCTGTTTTGCTTTCTTTGCTGTAGTCATTTTTGGTGTACAAGACTTGGAGTCTACAAAAGCACAAAATTAAAAAAAAAATGAAGCAACCAATACAAATCTATCCCTAAATAACTAACACTGTTAGTTAACACTAAAGAAATGGATATTCCTTGAATCAACAATCTAGGAGGGGGGAATTAAACAATGAAAGCACAGTGTCTTGGGTTTTACAGGTTGTTGGAAAAGTACTCATTCATTTTACCAGATGCTGAAAATAACAGAAATCTGAAGCAGAACGCCTGTATTAGCAGATGCAACTGATATAAAATCTGGACGAAGAATGGTCAGTAAAGCATTCTTGGTTGTCTGTTTTATCTTTCCTAATAAGCTGTAACCAACTTCCTCTCTTCACTTTGCTAAACCTGTGGGTCCCACGCCATTCTACATACCTGCAAGAAGACTCAGGGCTTTTCCAATTGCCTAGCAAGGTGTCAAAAACTTGATGATAACCCCCCAAAAAGGAAAAAAGTGATAAAGTACAGTAGTCCTCCACTTACAACAGTTCACTTAGTGACTGTTCGAAATTACAAAGGCGCTGAATAAAGTGGCTTATGACCATTTTTCACTTATGACCATTGCAGCATCCCCAGGGTCATGTGCCTCCCTCCTTCTCATTCCCATCTCCCTTCTTTCCTTCCTTCCTTCCTTCCCCCTCCCCTCCTTCCTTGCCTGCATCCCTTTCCCATTCCCATCTCCTTCCTTCCCCTTTCCCTCCTTCCTTCCTCTCTCTCTCTCCCTTTCTACAAAGCGCAACCACACATGTCCTCCTCCCCCGCCCCCACGAGCCTTCTGCAAAGCACAAACGGACGCCATGTCTCATCTGCCTTCTCCAAAGCACAACCACACATGTCATCCTTCCCCTGCCCCTCTGTGAGCCTTCTTCAAAGCACAAACGGATGTCACGTCCCACCTGCCTTTTCCAAAGCGCAACCACAGGTGTCCTCCTCCCCCTGCTCCCCACGAGCCTTCTGCAAAGCGCAAATGGACACCTGCCTTCTCAAAAGTGCAACCTCATGTATCCTCTTTCCCCCACAGGCCTTCTCCAAAGGGCAAACTCATGCTGCTTCGCTCACTCGCCCTTTCTCCAAACTGCTGCTGCTCATTCATTGCACCGTTGCTTCCAAATGCCGTCTGCTCGCTTGCTCTCTCTCTCTCTCTCGCTACACTCCCCCCAAAACCTGCTCCTTTTTAAGGGTTCCCTCTCCCCGCCCAGCTCTTGCAGCTGTTCCTGTGAGAGCGCTGCTGGATTTGGTTTCCCTGCCAACTCCAGTTCCCACTAGTCAGGCGCACAAGGAGAGGGGGAGGGGAACATCCCTCTGGCGCGCATGCCAACAGATAGGGCTCTGCGTGCCCGGTCTGGCACATGTGCTAAGGTTGACCACCACGTACCTAGATTACCTCCCACCGGCCGATACGCTCCCACAGAGAGGGTCTCCTCAGGGTGCCGTCAGCCAGACAGTGCCGGCTGGCGACCCCCAGGGGGAGGGCCTTCTCGGTGGGAGCCCCCACCCTTTGGAATGAACTCCCCCCAGAGATCCGGGTGATTCCGGATCTCCCCTCCTTCCA